>NC_133062.1:7688237-7853237 GCF_048771995.1 Taeniopygia guttata | reverse complement strand
ACCGCCGCTTTCCTGCGGACAGCTGCGGCGAGCCGGAGTCTGCGTCTCTAGCGGACTGCATCATGGCGAAAAGCTTTTCCAGCGTGTCTCGCAGAGAGAAAGCTTACCAGCACAGTGCACGCATCCCGCCCTTGCCCAGGACACATGGATTTTCTGAACACTCCAAAAACACTGCTCTTTCCTAGGCAAGCTTTAAACTGCTGTCAGACATCTGTGCTCTCTGTTTTCTGCTGCCCTGCTCGTTGTAGAGGAGTGCACAGCTCCAACTGACATTCAGTGCACAGTGAAGTCAACTGCAAAAAACCAGCAGCTGCTCGCTCCCAAACACAAGGCGCTGTCTATGTCCTTGCTTCCCGAGCAATTCAGCGCAGCCCTTCTTCTCTGCAGCTGCCATCGAGATCTCTGCAACTCGTAAACTCAGGGTACGAACAAGAATTCTCCAGATTCGTCTGCATCAGGACCAAGTCAAAACGCAGGAAAGTCGTCCTGGAGCACCTGCCAGAAGCATGCCAGCGGTGAATTGAAAGGGCTGGCAGCAGCAACCACCGTCCTCTAGCAGTGCCAAGGCAGCGCCCGCAAGCCGTTCTCTTTCTTCGCCTCTCAGAAGCCAACCGCTCTCCCCGGCTGCCGGAGGCGAAGAAGCGGCTACTAGGTGCACCGCTGACGTGAACCGCACTTGTAGGCTGCAAAGCAGGGCTTCGGCAGAAAGACGCCGGCAACCGCCGCTTTCCTGAGGACAGCTGAGGAGAGCCGGAATCTGCGTCTCAATCGGACTGCATCATAGCGAAAAGCTTTTCCAGCGTGTCTCGCAGGGAGAAAGCTTGCCAGCACAGTGCACGCATCCCGCCCTTGCCCAGAAACATATATTTGCTGAACACTCCAAAAACACTGCTCTTTCCTAGGCAAGCTTCAAACTGCTGTCAGACATCTGTGCTCTCTCTTTTCTGCTGTCCTGCTCGTTGTAGAAGAGTGCACAGCTCCACCTGACATTCAGTGCACGGCGAAGTCAACTGCAAAAAACCAGCAGCTGCTCACTCCCAAACACAAGGCGCTGTCTATGTCCTTGCTTCCCGAGCAACTCAGCGCAGCCCTTCTTCTCCGCATCTCGAAAGCTCAGGGCACGAACAAGAATTCTCCAGATTCGTCTGCATCAGGACCAAGTCAAAACGCAGGAAAGTTGTCCTGGAGCACCTGCCAGAAGCATGCCAGCGGTGAACTGAAAGGGCTGGCACCTGCAGCCACCATCGTCTAGCAGTGCCAAGGCAGCGCACACAAGCCGGTTTCGTTCTTCGCCTCTCAGAAGCCAACCGCTCTCCCCGGCTGCAGGAGGCGAAGAAGCGGCTACTAGGTGCACCGCTGAAGTCAACCGCACTTGTAGGCTGCAAAGCGCGGCTTCGGCAGAAAGAAGCCGGCAACCGTCGCTTTCCTGTGGACAGCTGCGGAGAGCCGAAGTCTGCATCTCAAGCGGACTGCATCATAGCGAAAAGCTTTTCCAGCGTGTCTCGCAGGGAGAAAGCTTGCCAGCACAGTGCACGTATCCCGCCCTTGCTCAGAAAAATGGATTTGCTGAACATTCCAAAAACACTGCTCTTTCCTAAGCAAGCTTCAAACTGCTGTCAGACAACTGTGCTCTCTGTTTTCTGCTGCCCTGCTCGTTGTAGAGGAGTGCACAGCTCCACCTGACATTCAGTGCACAGTGAAGTCAACTGCAAAAAACCAGCAGCTGCTCACTCCCAAACACAAGGCGCTGTCTATGTCCTTGCTTCCCGAGCAATTCAGCGCAGCCCTTCTTCTCTGCAGCTGCCATCGAGATCTCTGCAACTCGTAAACTCAGGGTACGAACAAGAATTCTCCTGATTCGTCTGCATCAGGACCAAGTCAAAACGCAGGAAAGTCGTCCTGGAGCACCTGCCAGAAGCATGCCAGCGGTGAATTGAAAGGGCTGGCAGCAGCAACCACCGTCCTCTAGCAGTGCCATGGCAGCGCCCGCAAGCCGTTCTCGTTATTCGCCTCTCAGAAGCCAACCGCTCTCCCCGGCTGCCGGAGGCGAAGAAGCGGCTACTAGGTGCACCGCTGACGTGAACCGCACTTGTAGGCTGCAAAGCGCGGCTTCGGCAGAAAGACGCCGGCAACCGCCGCTTTCCTGCGGACAGCTGAGGAGAACCGGAATCTGCGTCTCAAGCGGACTGCATCATAGCGAAAAGCTTTTCCAGCGTGTCTCGCAGGGAGAAAGCTTGCCAGCACAGTGCACGCATCCCGCCTTTGCCCAGAAACATGGATTTTCTGAACACTCCAAAAACACTGCTCTTTCCTAGGCAAGCTTCAAACTGCTGTCAGATGTCCGTGCTCTCTGTTTTCTGCTCCCTGCTCGTTGTAGAGGAGTGCACAGCTCACCCTGGCATTCAGTGCACAGCGAAGTCAACTGCAAAAAACCAGCAGCTGCTCACTCCCAAACACAAGGCGCTGTAAATGTCCTTGCTTCCCGAGCAACTCAGCGCAGCCCTTCTTCTCCGCATCTCGGAAGCTCAGGGCACGAACAAGAATTCTCCAGATTCGTCTGCATCAGAACCAAGTCAAAACGCAGGAAAGTCGTCCTGGAGCAACTGCCAGAAGCATCCCAGAGGTGAATTGAAAGCGCAGGCAGCCGCAGCCACCGTCCTCTAGCAGTGCCAAGGCTACGCCCAAAAGCCGGTTTCGTTCTTCGCCTCTCAGAAGCCAACCGCTCTCCCCGGCTGCCGGAGGCGAAGAAGCGGCTACTAGGTGTAGCGCTGACGTGAACCGCACTTGTAGGCTGCAACGCGCGGCTTCGGCAGAAAGACGCCGGCAACCGCCGCTTTCCTGCGGACAGCTGCCGAGAGCCGAAGTCTGCGTCTCTAGCCGACTGCATCATAGCGAAAAGCTTTTCCAGCGTGTCTCGCAGGGAGAATGCCTGCCAGCACAGTGCACGCATCCCGCCCTTGCCCAGAAACATATATTTGCTGAACACTCCAAAAACACTGCTCTTTCCTAGGCAGGTTTCAAACTGCTGTCAGACATCTGTGCTCTCTGTTTTCTGCTGTCCTGCTCGTTGTAGAAGAGTGCATAGCTCCACCTGACATTCAGTGCACAGCGAAGTCAACTGCAAAAAACCAGCAGCTGCTCACTCCCAAACACAAGGCGCTGTCTATGTCCTTGCTTCCCGAGCAATTCAGCACAGACCTTCTTTTCTGCAACTGCCATCGAGTTCTTTGCAACTCGTAAACTCAGGGTACGAACAAGAATTCTCCAGATTCGTCTGCATCAGGACCAAGTCAAAACCCAGTAAGGTCGTCCTGGAAAACCTGCCAGAAGCATGCCAGCGGTGAATTGAAATGGCTGGCAGCTGCATCCACCGTCTTCTAGCAGTACCAAGGCTGCGCACACAAGCCGGTTTCGTTCTTCGCCTCTCAGAAGCCAACCGCTCTCCCCGGCTGCCGGAGGCGAAGAAGCGGCTACTAGGTGCACCGCTGACGTGAACCGCACTTGTAGGCTGCAAAGCGCGGTTTCGGCAGAAAGAAGCCGGCAACCGCCGCTTTCCTGCGGACAGCTGCGGAGAGCCGAAGTCTGCGTCCCAAGCGGACTGCATCATGGCGAAAATCTTTTCCAGCGTGTCTCGCAGGGAGAAAGCTTGCCAGCACAGTGCACGCATCCCGCCCTTGCCCAGAAACATGGATTTGCTGAACACTCCAAAAACACTGCTCTTTCCTAGGCAAGCTTCAAACTGCTGTCAGACGTCTGTGCTCTCTGTTTTCTGCTGCCCTGCTCTTTGTAGAGGAGTGCACAGCTCACCCTGGCATTCAGTGCACAGCGAAGTCAATTGCAAAAAACCAGCAGCTGCTCACTCCCAAACACAAGGCGCTGTCTATGTCCTTGCTTCCCGAGCAATTCAGCACAGCCCTTCTTCTCTGCAGCTGCCATCGAGATCTCTGCATCTCGGAAGCTCAGGGCAGGAACAAGAATGCTCCAGATTCGTCTGCATCAGGACCAAGTCAAAACGCAGGAAAGTCGTCCTGGAAAACCTGCCAGAAGCATGCCAGCGGTGAATTGAAAGGGCTGGCAGCTGCAACCACCGTCCTCTAGCAGTGCCAAGGCAGCGCACACAAGCAAGTTTCGTTCTTCGCCTCTCAGAAGCCAACCGCTCTCCCCGGCTGCCGGAGGCGAAGAAGCGGCTACTAGGTGCACCGCTGAAGTAAACCGCACTTGTAGGCTGAAAAGCGCGGCTTCTGCAGAAAGACGCCGGCAACCACCGCTTTCCTGCGGACAGCTGCGGACAGCCGGAGTCTGTGTCTCTAGCTGACTGCATCATAGCGAAAAGCTTTTCCAGCGTGTCTCGCAGGGAGAAAGCTTGCCAGCACAGTGCACGCACCCCGCCCTTGCCCAGAAACATGGATTTGCTGAACACTCCAAAAACACTGCTCTTTCCTAGGCAAGCTTCAAACTGCTGTCAGCCATCTGTGCTCTCTGTTTTCTGCTGCCCTGCTCGTGGTAGAAGAGTGCACAGCTCCACCTGACATTCAGTGCACAGCGAAGTCAACTGCAAAAAACCAGCAGCTGCTCACTCCCAAACACAAGGCGCTTTCTATGTCCTTGCTTCCCGAACAATTCTGCACAGCCCTTCTTTTCTGCAGCTGCCATCGAGTTCTCTGCAACTCGGAAGCTCAGGGCACGAACAAGAATTCTCCAGATTCGTCTGCATCAGGACCAAGTCAAAACCCAGAAAGTCGCCCTGGAGCACCTGCCAGAAGCATGCCAGCGGTGAATTGAAATGGCTGGCAGCTGCAGGCACCGTCTTCTAGCAGTGCCAAGGCTGCGCACACAAGCCGGTTTCGTTCTTCGCCTCTCAGAAGCCAACCGCTCTCCCCGGCTGCCGGAGGCGAAGAAGCGGCTACTAGGTGCACCGCTGACGTGAACCGCACTTGTAGGCTGCAACGCGCGGCCTCGGCAGAAAGACGCCGGCAACCGCCGCTTTCCTGCGGACAGCTGCCGAGAGCCGAAGTCTGCGTCTCTAGCCGACTGCATCATAGCGAAAAGCTTTTCCTGCGTGTCTCGCAGGGAGAAAGCTTGCCAGCGCAGTGCACGCATCCCGTCCTTTCCCAGAAATATATATTTGCTGAAAACTCCAAAAACACTACTTTGTCCTAGGCAAGCTTCAAACTGCTGTCAGACGTGCGTGCTCCTTGTTTTCTGCTGCCCTGCTCGTTGTAGAGGAATGCACAGCTCACCCTGGCATTCAGTGCACAGCGATGTCAATTGCAAAAAAACCAGCATCTGCTCACTCGCAAACACAAGGCGCTGTCTATGTTCTTGCTTCCCGAGCAACTCAGCGCAGCCCTTCTTCCCCGCATCTCGGAAGCTCAGGGCACGAACAAGAATTCTCCAGATTCGTCTGCATCAGGACCAAGTCAAAACGCAGGAAAGTCGTCCTGGAGCACCTGCCAGAAGCATGCCAGCGGTGAATTGAAAGGGCTGGCAGCTGCAACCACCGTCCTCTAGCAGTGCCAAGGCTGCGCACACAAGCCAGTTTCGTTCTTCGCCTCTCAGAAGCCAACCGCTCTCCCCGGCTGCCGGAGGCGAAGAAGCGGCTACTAGGTGCACCGCCGACGTGAACCGCACTTGTAGGCCGCAAAGCGCGACTTCGGCAGAAAGACGCCGGCAACCACCGCTTTCCTGCGGACAGCTGCGGAGAGCCGAAGTCTGCGTCTCTAGCAGACTGCATCATAGCGACAAGCTTTTCCAGCGTGTCTCGCAGGGAGAAAGCTTGCCAGCACAGTGCACGCATCCCGCCCTTTCCCAGTAACATGGATCTGCTGAACACTCCAAAAACACTGCTCTTTCCTAGGCAAGCTTCAAACTGCTGTCAGACATCTGTGCTCTCTGTTTTCTGCTGCCCTGCTCGTGGTAGAAGAGTGCACAGCTCCACCTGACATTCAGTGCACAGCGAAGTCAACTGCAAAAAACCAGCAGCTGCTCACTCCCAAACACAAGGCGCTGTCTATGTCCTTGCTTCCCGAGCAATTCAGCACAGCCCTTCTTTTCTGCAGCTGCCATCGAGTTCTTTGCAACTCGTAAACTCAGGGTTCGAACAAGAATTCTCCAGATTCGTCTGCATCAGGACCAAGTCAAAACCCAGTAAGGTCGTCCTGGAAAACCTGCCAGAAGCATGCCAGCGGTGAATTGAAATGGCTGGCAGCTGCATCCACCGTCTTCTAGCAGTACCAAGGCTGCGCACACAAGCCGGTTTCGTTCTTCGCCTCTCAGAAGCCAACCGCTCTCCCCGGCTGCCGGAGGCGAAGAAGCGGCTACTAGGTGCACCGCTGACGTGAACCGCACTTGTAGGCTGCAAAGCGCGGTTTCGGCAGAAAGAAGCCGGCAACCGCCGCTTTCCTGCGGACAGCTGCGGAGAGCCGAAGTCTGCGTCCCAAGCGGACTGCATCATGGCGAAAATCTTTTCCAGCGTGTCTCGCAGGGAGAAAGCTTGCCAGCACAGTGCACGCATCCCGCCCTTGCCCAGAAACATGGATTTGCTGAACACTCCAAAAACACTGCTCTTTCCTAGGCAAGCTTCAAACTGCTGTCAGACGTCTGTGCTCTCTGTTTTCTGCTGCCCTGCTCTTTGTAGAGGAGTGCACAGCTCACCCTGGCATTCAGTGCACAGCGAAGTCAATTGCAAAAAACCAGCAGCTGCTCACTCCCAAACACAAGGCGCTGTCTATGTCCTTGCTTCCCGAGCAATTCAGCACAGCCCTTCTTCTCTGCAGCTGCCATCGAGATCTCTGCATCTCGGAAGCTCAGGGCAGGAACAAGAATGATCCAGATTCGTCTGCATCAGGACCAAGTCAAAACCCAGAAAGTCGTCCTGGAGCACCTGCCAGAAGCATGCCAGCGGTGAATTGAAAGGGCTGGCAGCTGCAGGCACCGTCTTCTAGCAGTGCCAAGGCTGCGCACACAAGCCAGTTTCGTTCTTCGCCTCTCAGAAGCCAACCGCTCTCCCCGGCTGCCGGAGGCGAAGAAGCGGCTACTAGGTGCACCGCTGACGTGAACCGCACTTGTAGGCCGCAAAGCGCGGCTTCGGCAGAAAGACGCCGGCAACCACCGCTTCCCTGCGGACAGCTGCGGAGAGCCGAAGTCTGCGTCTCTAGCAGACTGCATCATAGCGACAAGCTTTTCCAGCGTGTCTCGCAGGGAGAAAGCTTGCCAGCACAGTGCACGCATCCCGCTCTTGCCCAGAAACATGGATCTGCTGAACACTCCAAAAACACTGCTCTTTCCTAGGCAAGCTTCAAACTGCTGTCAGCCATCTGTGCTCTCTGTTTTCTGCTGCCCTGCTCGTGGTAGAAGAGTGCACAGCTCCACCTGACATTCAGTGCACAGCGAAGTCAACTGCAAAAAACCAGCAGCTGCTCACTCCCAAACACAAGGCGCTTTCTATGTCCTTGCTTCCCGAACAATTCTGCACAGCCCTTCTTTTCTGCAGCTGCCATCGAGTTCTCTGCAACTCGGAAGCTCAGGGCACGAACAAGAATTCTCCAGATTCGTCTGCATCAGGACCAAGTCAAAACCCAGAAAGTCGTCCTGGAGCACCTGCCAGAAGCATGCCAGCGGTGAATTGAAATGGCTGGCAGCTGCAGGCACCGTCTTCTAGCAGTGCCAAGGCTGCGCACACAAGCCGGTTTCGTTCTTCGCCTCTCAGAAGCCAACCGCTCTCCCCGGCTGCCGGAGGCGAAGAAGCGGCTACTAGGTGCACCGCTGACGTGAACCGCACTTGTAGGCTGCAACGCGCGGCCTCGGCAGAAAGACGCCGGCAACCGCCGCTTTCCTGCGGACAGCTGCCGAGAGCCGAAGTCTGCGTCTCTAGCCGACTGCATCATAGCGAAAAGCTTTTCCTGCGTGTCTCGCAGGGAGAAAGCTTGCCAGCGCAGTGCACGCATCCCGTCCTTTCCCAGAAATATATATTTGCTGAAAACTCCAAAAACACTACTTTGTCCTAGGCAAGCTTCAAACTGCTGTCAGACGTGCGTGCTCCTTGTTTTCTGCTGCCCTGCTCGTTGTAGAGGAATGCACAGCTCACCCTGGCATTCAGTGCACAGCGATGTCAATTGCAAAAAACCAGCATCTGCTCACTCGCAAACACAAGGCGCTGTCTATGTTCTTGCTTCCCGAGCAACTCAGCGCAGCCCTTCTTCCCCGCATCTCGGAAGCTCAGGGCACGAACAAGAATTCTCCAGATTCGTCTGCATCAGGACCAAGTCAAAACGCAGGAAAGTCGTCCTGGAGCACCTGCCAGAAGCATGCCAGCGGTGAATTGAAAGGGCTGGCAGCTGCAACCACCGTCCTCTAGCAGTGCCAAGGCTGCGCACACAAGCCAGTTTCGTTCTTCGCCTCTCAGAAGCCAACCGCTCTCCCCGGCTGCCGGAGGCGAAGAAGCGGCTACTAGGTGCACCGCCGACGTGAACCGCACTTGTAGGCCGCAAAGCGCGACTTCGGCAGAAAGACGCCGGCAACCACCGCTTTCCTGCGGACAGCTGCGGAGAGCCGAAGTCTGCGTCTCTAGCAGACTGCATCATAGCGACAAGCTTTTCCAGCGTGTCTCGCAGGGAGAAAGCTTGCCAGCACAGTGCACGCATCCCGCCCTTTCCCAGTAACATGGATCTGCTGAACACTCCAAAAACACTGCTCTTTCCTAGGCAAGCTTCAAACTGCTGTCAGACATCTGTGCTCTCTGTTTTCTGCTGCCCTGCTCGTGGTAGAAGAGTGCACAGCTCCACCTGACATTCAGTGCACAGCGAAGTCAACTGCAAAAAACCAGCAGCTGCTCACTCCCAAACACAAGGCGCTGTCTATGTCCTTGCTTCCCGAGCAATTCAGCACAGCCCTTCTTTTCTGCAGCTGCCATCGAGTTCTTTGCAACTCGTAAACTCAGGGTTCGAACAAGAATTCTCCAGATTCGTCTGCATCAGGACCAAGTCAAAACCCAGTAAGGTCGTCCTGGAAAACCTGCCAGAAGCATGCCAGCGGTGAATTGAAATGGCTGGCAGCTGCATCCACCGTCTTCTAGCAGTACCAAGGCTGCGCACACAAGCCGGTTTCGTTCTTCGCCTCTCAGAAGCCAACCGCTCTCCCCGGCTGCCGGAGGCGAAGAAGCGGCTACTAGGTGCACCGCTGACGTGAACCGCACTTGTAGGCTGCAAAGCGCGGTTTCGGCAGAAAGAAGCCGGCAACCGCCGCTTTCCTGCGGACAGCTGCGGAGAGCCGAAGTCTGCGTCCCAAGCGGACTGCATCATGGCGAAAATCTTTTCCAGCGTGTCTCGCAGGGAGAAAGCTTGCCAGCACAGTGCACGCATCCCGCCCTTGCCCAGAAACATGGATTTGCTGAACACTCCAAAAACACTGCTCTTTCCTAGGCAAGCTTCAAACTGCTGTCAGACGTCTGTGCTCTCTGTTTTCTGCTGCCCTGCTCTTTGTAGAGGAGTGCACAGCTCACCCTGGCATTCAGTGCACAGCGAAGTCAATTGCAAAAAACCAGCAGCTGCTCACTCCCAAACACAAGGCGCTGTCTATGTCCTTGCTTCCCGAGCAATTCAGCACAGCCCTTCTTCTCTGCAGCTGCCATCGAGATCTCTGCATCTCGGAAGCTCAGGGCAGGAACAAGAATGATCCAGATTCGTCTGCATCAGGACCAAGTCAAAACCCAGAAAGTCGTCCTGGAGCACCTGCCAGAAGCATGCCAGCGGTGAATTGAAAGGGCTGGCAGCTGCAGGCACCGTCTTCTAGCAGTGCCAAGGCTGCGCACACAAGCCAGTTTCGTTCTTCGCCTCTCAGAAGCCAACCGCTCTCCCCGGCTGCCGGAGGCGAAGAAGCGGCTACTAGGTGCACCGCTGACGTGAACCGCACTTGTAGGCCGCAAAGCGCGGCTTCGGCAGAAAGACGCCGGCAACCACCGCTTCCCTGCGGACAGCTGCGGAGAGCCGAAGTCTGCGTCTCTAGCAGACTGCATCATAGCGACAAGCTTTTCCAGCGTGTCTCGCAGGGAGAAAGCTTGCCAGCACAGTGCACGCATCCCGCTCTTGCCCAGAAACATGGATCTGCTGAACACTCCAAAAACACTGCTCTTTCCTAGGCAAGCTTCAAACTGCTGTCAGCCATCTGTGCTCTCTGTTTTCTGCTGCCCTGCTCGTGGTAGAAGAGTGCACAGCTCCACCTGACATTCAGTGCACAGCGAAGTCAACTGCAAAAAACCAGCAGCTGCTCACTCCCAAACACAAGGCGCTTTCTATGTCCTTGCTTCCCGAACAATTCTGCACAGCCCTTCTTTTCTGCAGCTGCCATCGAGTTCTCTGCAACTCGGAAGCTCAGGGCACGAACAAGAATTCTCCAGATTCGTCTGCATCAGGACCAAGTCAAAACCCAGAAAGTCGTCCTGGAGCACCTGCCAGAAGCATGCCAGCGGTGAATTGAAATGGCTGGCAGCTGCAGGCACCGTCTTCTAGCAGTGCCAAGGCTGCGCACACAAGCCGGTTTCGTTCTTCGCCTCTCAGAAGCCAACCGCTCTCCCCGGCTGCCGGAGGCGAAGAAGCGGCTACTAGGTGCACCGCTGACGTGAACCGCACTTGTAGGCTGCAACGCGCGGCCTCGGCAGAAAGACGCCGGCAACCGCCGCTTTCCTGCGGACAGCTGCCGAGAGCCGAAGTCTGCGTCTCTAGCCGACTGCATCATAGCGAAAAGCTTTTCCTGCGTGTCTCGCAGGGAGAAAGCTTGCCAGCGCAGTGCACGCATCCCGTCCTTTCCCAGAAATATATATTTGCTGAAAACTCCAAAAACACTACTTTGTCCTAGGCAAGCTTCAAACTGCTGTCAGACGTGCGTGCTCCTTGTTTTCTGCTGCCCTGCTCGTTGTAGAGGAATGCACAGCTCACCCTGGCATTCAGTGCACAGCGATGTCAATTGCAAAAAACCAGCATCTGCTCACTCGCAAACACAAGGCGCTGTCTATGTTCTTGCTTCCCGAGCAACTCAGCGCAGCCCTTCTTCCCCGCATCTCGGAAGCTCAGGGCACGAACAAGAATTCTCCAGATTCGTCTGCATCAGGACCAAGTCAAAACGCAGGAAAGTCGTCCTGGAGCACCTGCCAGAAGCATGCCAGCGGTGAATTGAAAGGGCTGGCAGCTGCAACCACCGTCCTCTAGCAGTGCCAAGGCTGCGCACACAAGCCAGTTTCGTTCTTCGCCTCTCAGAAGCCAACCGCTCTCCCCGGCTGCCGGAGGCGAAGAAGCGGCTACTAGGTGCACCGCCGACGTGAACCGCACTTGTAGGCCGCAAAGCGCGACTTCGGCAGAAAGACGCCGGCAACCACCGCTTTCCTGCGGACAGCTGCGGAGAGCCGAAGTCTGCGTCTCTAGCAGACTGCATCATAGCGACAAGCTTTTCCAGCGTGTCTCGCAGGGAGAAAGCTTGCCAGCACAGTGCACGCATCCCGCCCTTTCCCAGAAACATGGATCTGCTGAACACTCCAAAAACACTGCTCTTTCCTAGGCAAGCTTCAAACTGCTGTCAGACATCTGTGCTCTCTGTTTTCTGCTGCCCTGCTCGTGGTAGAAGAGTGCACAGCTCCACCTGACATTCAGTGCACAGCGAAGTCAACTGCAAAAAACCAGCAGCTGCTCACTCCCAAACACAAGGCGCTGTCTATGTCCTTGCTTCCCGAGCAATTCAGCACAGCCCTTCTTTTCTGCAGCTGCCATCGAGTTCTTTGCAACTCGTAAACTCAGGGTTCGAACAAGAATTCTCCAGATTCGTCTGCATCAGGACCAAGTCAAAACCCAGTAAGGTCGTCCTGGAAAACCTGCCAGAAGCATGCCAGCGGTGAATTGAAATGGCTGGCAGCTGCATCCACCGTCTTCTAGCAGTGCCAAGGCTGCGCACACAAGCCGGTTTCGTTCTTCGCCTCTCAGAAGCCAACCGCTCTCCCCGGCTGCCGGAGGCGAAGAAGCGGCTACTAGGTGCACCGCTGACGTGAACCGCACTTGTAGGCTGCAAAGCGCGGTTTCGGCAGAAAGAAGCCGGCAACCGCCGCTTTCCTGCGGACAGCTGCGGAGAGCCGAAGTCTGCGTCCCAAGCGGACTGCATCATGGCGAAAATCTTTTCCAGCGTGTCTCGCAGGGAGAAAGCTTGCCAGCACAGTGCACGCATCCCGCCCTTGCCCAGAAACATGGATTTGCTGAACACTCCAAAAACACTGCTCTTTCCTAGGCAAGCTTCAAACTGCTGTCAGACGTCTGTGCTCTCTGTTTTCTGCTGCCCTGCTCTTTGTAGAGGAGTGCACAGCTCACCCTGGCATTCAGTGCACAGCGAAGTCAATTGCAAAAAACCAGCAGCTGCTCACTCCCAAACACAAGGCGCTGTCTATGTCCTTGCTTCCCGAGCAATTCAGCACAGCCCTTCTTCTCTGAAGCTGCCATCGAGATCTCTGCATCTCGGAAGCTCAGGGCAGGAACAAGAATGCTCCAGATTCGTCTGCATCAGGACCAAGTCAAAACGCAGGAAAGTCGTCCTGGAGCACCTGCCAGAAGCATGCCAGCGGTGAATTGAAAGGGCTGGCAGCTGCAACCACCGTCCTCTAGCAGTGCCAAGGCAGCGCACACAAGCAAGTTTCGTTCTTCGCCTCTCAGAAGCCAACCGCTCTCCCCGGCTGCCGGAGGCGAAGAAGCGGCTACTAGGTGCACCGCTGAAGTGAACCGCACTTGTAGGCTGAAAAGCGCGGCTTCTGCAGAAAGACGCCGGCAACCACCGCTTTCCTGCGGACAGCTGCGGAGAGCCGGAGTCTGTGTCTCTAGCTGACTGCATCATAGCGAAAAGCTTTTCCAGCGTGTCTCGCAGGGAGAAAGCTTGCCAGCACAGTGCACGCACCCCGCCCTTGCCCAGAAACATGGATTTGCTGAACACTCCAAAAACACTACTCTTTCCTAGGCAAGCTTCAAACTGCTGTCAGCCATCTGTGCTCTCTGTTTTCGGCTGTCCTGCTCGTTGTAGAAGTGTGCAGAGCTCCACCTGACATTCAGTGCACAGCGAAGTCAACTGCAAAAAACCAGCAGCTGCTCACTCCCAAACACAAGGCGCTGTCTATGTCCTTGCTTCCCGAGCAACTCAGCACAGCCCTTCTTCTCTGCAGCTGCCATCGAGATCTCTGCAACTTGTAAACGCAGGGTACGAACAAGAATTCTCCAGATTCGTCTGCATCAGGACCAATTCAAAACGCAGGAAAGTCGTCCTGGAGCACCTGCCAGAAGCATGCCAGCGGTGAATTGAAAGGGCTGGCAGCTGCAACCACCGTCCTCTAGCAGTGCCAAGGCTGCGCACACAAGCCAGTTTCGTTCTTCGCCTCTCAGAAGCCAACCGCTCTCCCCGGCTGCCGGAGGCGAAGAAGCGGCTACTAGGTGCACCGCTGACGTAAACCGCACTTGTAGGCCGCAAAGCGCGGCTTCCACAGAAAGACGCCGGCAACCACCGCTTCCCTGCGGACAGCTGCGGAGAGCCGAAGTCTGCGTCTCTAGCAGACTGCATCATAGCGACAAGCTTTTCCAGCGTGTCTCGCAGGGAGAAAGCTTGCCAGCACAGTGCACGCATCCCGCCCTTGCCCAGAAACATGGATCTGCTGAACACTCCAAAAACACTGCTCTTTCCTAGGCAAGCTTCAAACTGCTGTCAGCCATCTGTGCTCTCTGTTTTCTGCTGCCCTGCTCGTGGTAGAAGAGTGCACAGCTCCACCTGACATTCAGTGCACAGCGAATTCAACTGCAAAAAACCAGCAGCTGCTCACTCCCAAACACAAGGCGCTGTCTATGTCCTTGCCTCCCGTGCAATTCAGCACAGCCCTTCTTTTCTGCAGCTGCCATCGAGTTCTCTGCAACTCGGAAGCTCAGGGCACGAACAAGAATTCTCCAGATTCGTCTGCATCAGGACCAAGTCAAAACCCAGAAAGTCGTCCTGGAGCACCTGCCAGAAGCATGCCAGCGGTGAATTGAAATGGCTGGCAGCTGCCGGCACCGTCTTCTAGCAGTGCCAAGGCTGCGCACACAAGCCGGTTTCGTTCTTCGCCTCTCAGAAGCCAACCGCTCTCCCCGGCTGCCGGAGGCGAAGAAGCGGCTACTAGGTGCACCGCTGACGTGAACCGCACTTGTAGGCTGCAACGCGCGGCCTCGGCAGAAAGACGCCGGCAACCGCCGCTTTCCTGCGGACAGCTGCCGAGAGCCGAAGTCTGCGTCCCAAGCGGACTGCATCATGGCGAAAATCTTTTCCAGCGTGTCTCGCAGGGAGAAAGCTTGCCAGCACAGTGCACGCATCCCGCCCTTGCCCAGAAACATGGATTTGCTGAACACTCCAAAAACACTGCTCTTTCCTAGGCAAGCTTCAAACTGCTGTCAGACGTCTGTGCTCTCTGTTTTCTGCTGCCCTGCTCTTTGTAGAGGAGTGCACAGCTCACCCTGGCATTCAGTGCACAGCGAAGTCAATTGCAAAAAACCAGCAGCTGCTCACTCCCAAACACAAGGCGCTGTCTATGTCCTTGCTTCCCGAGCAATTCAGCACAGCCCTTCTTCTCTGCAGCTGCCATCGAGATCTCTGCATCTCGGAAGCTCAGGGCAGGAACAAGAATGCTCCAGATTCGTCTGCATCAGGACCAAGTCAAAACCCAGAAAGTCGTCCTGGAGCACCTGCCAGAAGCATGCCAGCGGTGAATTGAAATGGCTGGCAGCTGCATCCACCGTCTTCTAGCAGTACCAAGGCTGCGCACACAAGCCGGTTTCGTTCTTCGCCTTTTAGAAGCCAACCGCTCTCCCCGGCTGCCGGAGGCGAAGAAGCGGCTACTAGGTGCACCGCTGACGTGAACCGCACTTGTAGGCTGCAAAGCGCGGTTTCGGCAGAAAGAAGCCGGCAACCGCCGCTTTCCTGCGGACAGCTGCGGAGAGCCGAAGTCTGCGTCTCTAGCAGACTGCATCATAGCGACAAGCTTTTCCAGCGTGTCTCGCAGGGAGAAAGCTTGCCAGCACAGTGCACGCATCCCGCCCTTGCCCAGAAACATGGATTTGCTGAACACTCCAAAAACACTGCTCTTTCCTAGGCAAGCTTCAAACTGCTGTCAGACGTCTGTGCTCTCTGTTTTCTGCTGCCCTGCTCTTTGTAGAGGAGTGCACAGCTCACCCTGGCATTCAGTGCACAGCGAAGTCAATTGCAAAAAACCAGCAGCTGCTCACTCCCAAACACAAGGCGCTGTCTATGTCCTTGCTTCCCGAGCAATTCAGCACAGCCCTTCTTCTCTGCAGCTGCCATCGAGATCTCTGCATCTCGGAAGCTCAGGGCAGGAACAAGAATGCTCCAGATTCGTCTGCATCAGGACCAAGTCAAAACCCAGAAAGTCGTCCTGGAGCACCTGCCAGAAGCATGCCAGCGGTGAATTGAAAGGGCTGGCAGCTGCAGGCACCGTCTTCTAGCAGTGCCAAGGCTGCGCACACAAGCCAGTTTCGTTCTTCGCCTCTCAGAAGCCAACCGCTCTCCCCGGCTGCCGGAGGCGAAGAAGCGGCTACTAGGTGCACCGCTGACGTGAACCGCACTTGTAGGCCGCAAAGCGCGGCTTCGGCAGAAAGACGCCGGCAACCACCGCTTCCCTGCGGACAGCTGCGGAGAGCCGAAGTCTGCGTCTCTAGCAGACTGCATCATAGCGACAAGCTTTTCCAGCGTGTCTCGCAGGGAGAAAGCTTGCCAGCACAGTGCACGCATCCCGCTCTTGCCCAGAAACATGGATCTGCTGAACACTCCAAAAACACTGCTCTTTCCTAGGCAAGCTTCAAACTGCTGTCAGCCATCTGTGCTCTCTGTTTTCTGCTGCCCTGCTCGTGGTAGAAGAGTGCACAGCTCCACCTGACATTCAGTGCACAGCGAAGTCAACTGCAAAAAACCAGCAGCTGCTCACTCCCAAACACAAGGCGCTTTCTATGTCCTTGCTTCCCGAACAATTCTGCACAGCCCTTCTTTTCTGCAGCTGCCATCGAGTTCTCTGCAACTCGGAAGCTCAGGGCACGAACAAGAATTCTCCAGATTCGTCTGCATCAGGACCAAGTCAAAACCCAGAAAGTCGTCCTGGAGCACCTGCCAGAAGCATGCCAGCGGTGAATTGAAATGGCTGGCAGCTGCAGGCACCGTCTTCTAGCAGTGCCAAGGCTGCGCACACAAGCCGGTTTCGTTCTTCGCCTCTCAGAAGCCAACCGCTCTCCCCGGCTGCCGGAGGCGAAGAAGCGGCTACTAGGTGCACCGCTGACGTGAACCGCACTTGTAGGCTGCAACGCGCGGCCTCGGCAGAAAGACGCCGGCAACCGCCGCTTTCCTGCGGACAGCTGCCGAGAGCCGAAGTCTGCGTCTCTAGCCGACTGCATCATAGCGAAAAGCTTTTCCTGCGTGTCTCGCAGGGAGAAAGCTTGCCAGCGCAGTGCACGCATCCCGTCCTTTCCCAGAAATATATATTTGCTGAACACTCCAAAAACACTACTTTGTCCTAGGTAAGCTTCAAACTGCTGTCAGACGTGCGTGCTCCTTGTTTTCTGCTGCCCTGCTCGTTGTAGAGGAATGCACAGCTCACCCTGGCATTCAGTGCACAGCGATGTCAATTGCAAAAAACCAGCATCTGCTCACTCGCAAACACAAGGCGCTGTCTATGTTCTTGCTTCCCGAGCAACTCAGCGCAGCCCTTCTTCCCCGCATCTCGGAAGCTCAGGGCACGAACAAGAATTCTCCAGATTCGTCTGCATCAGGACCAAGTCAAAACGCAGGAAAGTCGTCCTGGAGCACCTGCCAGAAGCATGCCAGCGGTGAATTGAAAGGGCTGGCAGCTGCAACCACCGTCCTCTAGCAGTGCCAAGGCTGCGCACACAAGCCAGTTTCGTTCTTCGCCTCTCAGAAGCCAACCGCTCTCCCCGGCTGCCGGAGGCGAAGAAGCGGCTACTAGGTGCACCGCCGACGTGAACCGCACTTGTAGGCCGCAAAGCGCGACTTCGGCAGAAAGACGCCGGCAACCACCGCTTTCCTGCGGACAGCTGCGGAGAGCCGAAGTCTGCGTCTCTAGCAGACTGCATCATAGCGACAAGCTTTTCCAGCGTGTCTCGCAGGGAGAAAGCTTGCCAGCACAGTGCACGCATCCCGCCCTTTCCCAGAAACATGGATCTGCTGAACACTCCAAAAACACTGCTCTTTCCTAGGCAAGCTTCAAACTGCTGTCAGCCATCTGTGCTCTCTGTTTTCTGCTGCCCTGCTCGTGGTAGAAGAGTGCACAGCTCCACCTGACATTCAGTGCACAGCGAAGTCAACTGCAAAAAACCAGCAGCTGCTCACTCCCAAACACAAGGCGCTTTCTATGTCCTTGCTTCCCGAACAATTCTGCACAGCCCTTCTTTTCTGCAGCTGCCATCGAGTTCTCTGCAACTCGGAAGCTCAGGGCACGAACAAGAATTCTCCAGATTCGTCTGCATCAGGACCAAGTCAAAACCCAGAAAGTCGTCCTGGAGCACCTGCCAGAAGCATGCCAGCGGTGAATTGAAATGGCTGGCAGCTGCAGGCACCGTCTTCTAGCAGTGCCAAGGCTGCGCACACAAGCCGGTTTCGTTCTTCGCCTCTCAGAAGCCAACCGCTCTCCCCGGCTGCCGGAGGCGAAGAAGCGGCTACTAGGTGCACCGCTGATGTGAACCGCACTTGTAGGCTGAAAAGCGCGGCTTCTGCAGAAAGACGCCGGCAACCACCGCTTTCCTGCGGACAGCTGCGGAGAGCCGGAGTCTGTGTCTCTAGCTGACTGCATCATAGCGAAAAGCTTTTCCAGCGTGTCTCGCAGGGAGAAAGCTTGCCAGCACAGTACACGCACCCCGCCCTTGCCCAGAAACATGGATTTGCTGAACACTCCAAAAACACTACTCTTTCCTAGGCAAGCTTCAAACTGCTGTCAGCCATCTGTGCTCTCTGTTTTCGGCTGTCCTGCTCGTTGTAGAAGTGTGCACAGCTCCACCTGACATTCAGTGCACAGCGAAGTCAACTGCAAAAAACCAGCAGCTGCTCACTCCCAAACACAAGGCGCTGTCTATGTCCTTGCTTCCCGAGCAACTCAGCACAGCCCTTCTTCTCTGCAGCTGCCATCGAGATCTCTGCAACTTGTAAACGCAGGGTACGAACAAGAATTCTCCAGATTCGTCTGCATCAGGACCAAGTCAAAACGCAGGAAAGTCGTCCTGGAGCACCTGCCAGAAGCATGCCAGCGGTGAATTGAAAGGGCTGGCAGCTGCAACCACCGTCCTCTAGCAGTGCCAAGGCTGCGCACACAAGCCAGTTTCGTTCTTCTCCTCTCAGAAGCCAACCGCTCTCCCCGGCTGCCGGAGGCGAAGAAGCGGCTACTAGGTGCACCGCTGACGTGAACCGCACTTGTAGGCCGCAAAGCGCGGCTTCCACAGAAAGACGCCGGCAACCACCGCTTCCCTGCGGACAGCTGCAGAGAGCCGAAGTCTGCGTCTCTAGCAGACTGCATCATAGCGACAAGCTTTTCCAGCGTGTCTCGCAGGGAGAAAGCTTGCCAGCACAGTGCACGCATCCCGCCCTTGCCCAGAAACATGGATCTGCTGAACACTCCAAAAACACTGCTCTTTCCTAGGCAAGCTTCAAACTGCTGTCAGCCATCTGTGCTCTCTGTTTTCTGCTGCCCTGCTCGTGGTAGAAGAGTGCACAGCTCCACCTGACATTCAGTGCACAGCGAATTCAACTGCAAAAAACCAGCAGCTGCTCACTCCCAAACACAAGGCGCTGTCTATGTCCTTGCCTCCCGTGCAATTCAGCACAGCCCTTCTTTTCTGCAGCTGCCATCGAGTTCTCTGCAACTCGGAAGCTCAGGGCACGAACAAGAATTCTCCAGATTCGTCTGCATCAGGACCAAGTCAAAACCCAGAAAGTCGTCCTGGAGCACCTGCCAGAAGCATGCCAGCGGTGAATTGAAATGGCTGGCAGCTGCAGGCACCGTCTTCTAGCAGTGCCAAGGCTGCGCACACAAGCCGGTTTCGTTCTTCGCCTCTCAGAAGCCAACCGCTCTCCCCGGCTGCCGGAGGCGAAGAAGCGGCTACTAGGTGCACCGCTGACGTGAACCGCACTTGTAGGCTTCAACGCGCGGCCTCGGCAGAAAGACGCCGGCAACCGCCGCTTTCCTGCGGACAGCTGCCGAGAGCCGAAGTCTGCGTCCCAAGCGGACTGCATCATGGCGAAAATCTTTTCCAGCGTGTCTCGCAGGGAGAAAGCTTGCCAGCACAGTGCACGCATCCCGCCCTTGCCCAGAAACATGGATATGCTGAACACTCCAAAAACACTGCTCTTTCCTAGGCAAGCTTCAAACTGCTGTCAGACGTCTGTGCTCTCTGTTTTCTGCTGCCCTGCTCTTTGTAGAGGAGTGCACAGCTCACCCTGGCATTCAGTGCACAGCGAAGTCAATTGCAAAAAACCAGCAGCTGCTCACTCCCAAACACAAGGCGCTGTCTATGTCCTTGCTTCCCGAGCAATTCAGCACAGCCCTTCTTCTCTGCAGCTGCCATCGAGATCTCTGCATCTCGGAAGCTCAGGGCAGGAACAAGAATGCTCCAGATTCGTCTGCATCAGGACCAAGTCAAAACGCAGGAAAGTCGTCCTGGAAAACCTGCCAGAAGCATGCCAGCGGTGAATTGAAATGGCTGGCAGCTGCATCCACCGTCTTCTAGCAGTACCAAGGCTGCGCACACAAGCCGGTTTCGTTCTTCGCCTCTCAGAAGCCAACCGCTCTCCCCGGCTGCCGGAGGCGAAGAAGCGGCTACTAGGTGCACCGCTGACGTGAACCGCACTTGTAGGCTGCAAAGCGCGGTTTCGGCAGAAAGAAGCCGGCAACCGCCGCTTTCCTGCGGACAGCTGCGGAGAGCCGAAGTCTGCGTCTCTAGCAGACTGCATCATAGCGACAAGCTTTTCCAGCGTGTCTCGCAGGGAGAAAGCTTGCCAGCACAGTGCACGCATCCCGCCCTTGCCCAGAAACATGGATTTGCTGAACACTCCAAAAACACTGCTCTTTCCTAGGCAAGCTTCAAACTGCTGTCAGACGTCTGTGCTCTCTGTTTTCTGCTGCCCTGCTCTTTGTAGAGGAGTGCACAGCTCACCCTGGCATTCAGTGCACAGCGAAGTCAATTGCAAAAAACCAGCAGCTGCTCACTCCCAAACACAAGGCACTGTCTATGTCCTTGCTTCCCGAGCAATTCAGCACAGCCCTTCTTCTCTGCAGCTGCCATCGAGATCTCTGCATCTCGGAAGCTCAGGGCAGGAACAAGAATGCTCCAGATTCGTCTGCATCAGGACCAAGTCAAAACCCAGAAAGTCGTCCTGGAGCACCTGCCAGAAGCATGCCAGCGGTGAATTGAAAGGGCTGGCAGCTGCAGGCACCGTCTTCTAGCAGTGCCAAGGCTGCGCACACAAGCCAGTTTCGTTCTTCGCCTCTCAGAAGCCAACCGCTCTCCCCGGCTGCCGGAGGCGAAGAAGCGGCTACTAGGTGCACCGCTGACGTGAACCGCACTTGTAGGCCGCAAAGCGCGGCTTCGGCAGAAAGACGCCGGCAACCACCGCTTCCCTGCGGACAGCTGCGGAGAGCCGAAGTCTGCGTCTCTAGCAGACTGCATCATAGCGACAAGCTTTTCCAGCGTGTCTCGCAGGGAGAAAGCTTGCCAGCACAGTGCACGCATCCCGCTCTTGCCCAGAAACATGGATCTGCTGAACACTCCAAAAACACTGCTCTTTCCTAGGCAAGCTTCAAACTGCTGTCAGCCATCTGTGCTCTCTGTTTTCTGCTGCCCTGCTCGTGGTAGAAGAGTGCACAGCTCCACCTGACATTCAGTGCACAGCGAAGTCAACTGCAAAAAACCAGCAGCTGCTCACTCCCAAACACAAGGCGCTTTCTATGTCCTTGCTTCCCGAACAATTCTGCACAGCCCTTCTTTTCTGCAGCTGCCATCGAGTTCTCTGCAACTCGGAAGCTCAGGGCACGAACAAGAATTCTCCAGATTCGTCTGCATCAGGACCAAGTCAAAACCCAGAAAGTCGTCCTGGAGCACCTGCCAGAAGCATGCCAGCGGTGAATTGAAATGGCTGGCAGCTGCAGGCACCGTCTTCTAGCAGTGCCAAGGCTGCGCACACAAGCCGGTTTCGTTCTTCGCCTCTCAGAAGCCAACCGCTCTCCCCGGCTGCCGGAGGCGAAGAAGCGGCTACTAGGTGCACCGCTGACGTGAACCGCACTTGTAGGCTGCAACGTGCGGCCTCGGCAGAAAGACGCCGGCAACCGCCGCTTTCCTGCGGACAGCTGCCGAGAGCCGAAGTCTGCGTCTCTAGCCGACTGCATCATAGCGAAAAGCTTTTCCTGCGTGTCTCGCAGGGAGAAAGCTTGCCAGCGCAGTGCACGCATCCCGTCCTTTCCCAGAAATATATATTTGCTGAAAACTCCAAAAACACTACTTTGTCCTAGGCAAGCTTCAAACTGCTGTCAGACGTGCGTGCTCCTTGTTTTCTGCTGCCCTGCTCGTTGTAGAGGAATGCACAGCTCACCCTGGCATTCAGTGCACAGCGATGTCAATTGCAAAAAACCAGCATCTGCTCACTAGCAAACACAAGGCGCTGTCTATGTTCTTGCTTCCCGAGCAACTCAGCGCAGCCCTTCTTCCCCGCATCTCGGAAGCTCAGGGCACGAACAAGAATTCTCCAGATTCGTCTGCATCAGGACCAAGTCAAAACGCAGGAAAGTCGTCCTGGAGCACCTGCCAGAAGCATGCCAGCGGTGAATTGAAAGGGCTGGCAGCTGCAACCACCGTCCTCTAGCAGTGCCAAGGCTGCGCACACAAGCCAGTTTCGTTCTTCGCCTCTCAGAAGCCAACCGCTCTCCCCGGCTGCCGGAGGCGAAGAAGCGGCTACTAGGTGCACCGCCGACGTGAACCGCACTTGTAGGCCGCAAAGCGCGACTTCGGCAGAAAGACGCCGGCAACCACCGCTTTCCTGCGGACAGCTGCGGAGAGCCGAAGTCTGCGTCTCTAGCAGACTGCATCATAGCGACAAGCTTTTCCAGCGTGTCTCGCAGGGAGAAAGCTTGCCAGCACAGTGCACGCATCCCGCCCTTTCCCAGAAACATGGATCTGCTGAACACTCCAAAAACACTGCTCTTTCCTAGGCAAGCTTCAAACTGCTGTCAGACATCTGTGCTCTCTGTTTTCTGCTGCCCTGCTCGTGGTAGAAGAGTGCACAGCTCCACCTGACATTCAGTGCACAGCGAAGTCAACTGCAAAAAACCAGCAGCTGCTCACTCCCAAACACAAGGCGCTGTCTATGTCCTTGCTTCCCGAGCAATTCAGCACAGCCCTTCTTTTCTGCAGCTGCCATCGAGTTCTTTGCAACTCGTAAACTCAGGGTTCGAACAAGAATTCTCCAGATTCGTCTGCATCAGGACCAAGTCAAAACCCAGTAAGGTCGTCCTGGAAAACCTGCCAGAAGCATGCCAGCGGTGAATTGAAATGGCTGGCAGCTGCATCCACCGTCTTCTAGCAGTACCAAGGCTGCGCACACAAGCCGGTTTCGTTCTTCGCCTCTCAGAAGCCAACCGCTCTCCCCGGCTGCCGGAGGCGAAGAAGCGGCTACTAGGTGCACCGCTGACGTGAACCGCACTTGTAGGCTGCAAAGCGCGGTTTCGGCAGAAAGAAGCCGGCAACCGCCGCTTTCCTGCGGACAGCTGCGGAGAGCCGAAGTCTGCGTCCCAAGCGGACTGCATCATGGCGAAAATCTTTTCCAGCGTGTCTCGCAGGGAGAAAGCTTGCCAGCACAGTGCACGCATCCCGCCCTTGCCCAGAAACATGGATTTGCTGAACACTCCAAAAACACTGCTCTTTCCTAGGCAAGCTTCAAACTGCTGTCAGACGTCTGTGCTCTCTGTTTTCTGCTGCCCTGCTCTTTGTAGAGGAGTGCACAGCTCACCCTGGCATTCAGTGCACAGCGAAGTCAATTGCAAAAAACCAGCAGCTGCTCACTCCCAAACACAAGGCGCTGTCTATGTCCTTGCTTCCCGAGCAATTCAGCACAGCCCTTCTTCTCTGCAGCTGCCATCGAGATCTCTGCATCTCGGAAGCTCAGGGCAGGAACAAGAATGCTCCAGATTCGTCTGCATCAGGACCAAGTCAAAACGCAGGAAAGTCGTCCTGGAGCACCTGCCAGAAGCATGCCAGCGGTGAATTGAAAGGGCTGGCAGCTGCAACCACCGTCCTCTAGCAGTGCCAAGGCAGCGCACACAAGCAAGTTTCGTTCTTCGCCTCTCAGAAGCCAACCGCTCTCCCCGGCTGCCGGAGGCGAAGAAGCGGCTACTAGGTGCACCGCTGAAGTGAACCGCACTTGTAGGCTGAAAAGCGCGGCTTCTGCAGAAAGACGCCGGCAACCACCGCTTTCCTGCGGACAGCTGCGGAGAGCCGGAGTCTGTGTCTCTAGCTGACTGCATCATAGCGAAAAGCTTTTCCAGCGTGTCTCGCAGGGAGAAAGCTTGCCAGCACAGTGCACGCACCCCGCCCTTGCCCAGAAACATGGATTTGCTGAACACTCCAAAAACACTACTCTTTCCTAGGCAAGCTTCAAACTGCTGTCAGCCATCTGTGCTCTCTGTTTTCGGCTGTCCTGCTCGTTGTAGAAGTGTGCAGAGCTCCACCTGACATTCAGTGCACAGCGAAGTCAACTGCAAAAAACCAGCAGCTGCTCACTCCCAAACACAAGGCGCTGTCTATGTCCTTGCTTCCCGAGCAACTCAGCACAGCCCTTCTTCTCTGCAGCTGCCATCGAGATCTCTGCAACTTGTAAACGCAGGGTACGAACAAGAATTCTCCAGATTCGTCTGCATCAGGACCAATTCAAAACGCAGGAAAGTCGTCCTGGAGCACCTGCCAGAAGCATGCCAGCGGTGAATTGAAAGGGCTGGCAGCTGCAACCACCGTCCCACAGCAGTGCCAAGGCTGCGCACACAAGCCAGTTTCGTTCTTCGCCTCTCAGAAGCCAACCGCTCTCCCCGGCTGCCGGAGGCGAAGAAGCGGCTACTAGGTGCACCGCTGACGTGAACCGCACTTGTAGGCTGCAACGCGCGGCCTCGGCAGAAAGACGCCGGCAACCACCGCTTTCCTGCGGACAGCTGCGGAGAGCCGAAGTCTGCGTCTCTAGCAGACTGCATCATAGCGACAAGCTTTTCCAGCGTGTCTCGCAGGGAGAAAGCTTGCCAGCACAGTGCACGCATCCCGCCCTTTCCCAGAAACATGGATCTGCTGAACACTCCAAAAACACTGCTCTTTCCTAGGCAAGCTTCAAACTGCTGTCAGACATCTGTGCTCTCTGTTTTCTGCTGCCCTGCTCGTGGTAGAAGAGTGCACAGCTCCACCTGACATTCAGTGCACAGCGAAGTCAACTGCAAAAAACCAGCAGCTGCTCACTCCCAAACACAAGGCGCTGTCTATGTCCTTGCTTCCCGAGCAATTCAGCACAGCCCTTCTTTTCTGCAGCTGCCATCGAGTTCTTTGCAACTCGTAAACTCAGGGTTCGAACAAGAATTCTCCAGATTCGTCTGCATCAGGACCAAGTCAAAACCCAGTAAGGTCGTCCTGGAAAACCTGCCAGAAGCATGCCAGCGGTGAATTGAAATGGCTGGCAGCTGCATCCACCGTCTTCTAGCAGTACCAAGGCTGCGCACACAAGCCGGTTTCGTTCTTCGCCTCTCAGAAGCCAACCGCTCTCCCCGGCTGCCGGAGGCGAAGAAGCGGCTACTAGGTGCACCGCTGACGTGAACCGCACTTGTAGGCTGCAAAGCGCGGTTTCGGCAGAAAGAAGCCGGCAACCGCCGCTTTCCTGCGGACAGCTGCGGAGAGCCGAAGTCTGCGTCCCAAGCGGACTGCATCATGGCGAAAATCTTTTCCAGCGTGTCTCGCAGGGAGAAAGCTTGCCAGCACAGTGCACGCATCCCGCCCTTGCCCAGAAACATGGATTTGCTGAACACTCCAAAAACACTGCTCTTTCCTAGGCAAGCTTCAAACTGCTGTCAGACGTCTGTGCTCTCTGTTTTCTGCTGCCCTGCTCGTGGTAGAAGAGTGCACAGCTCACCCTGGCATTCAGTGCACAGCGAAGTCAATTGCAAAAAACCAGCAGCTGCTCACTCCCAAACACAAGGCGCTGTCTATGTCCTTGCTTCCCGAGCAATTCAGCACAGCTTTTCTTCTCTGCAGCTGCCATCGAGATCTCTGCATCTCGGAAGCTCAGGGCAGGAACAAGAATGCTCCAGATTCGTCTGCATCAGGACCAAGTCAAAACCCAGAAAGTCGTCCTGGAGCACCTGCCAGAAGCATGCCAGCGGTGAATTGAAAGGGCTGGCAGCTGCAGGCACCGTCTTCTAGCAGTGCCAAGGCTGCGCACACAAGCCAGTTTCGTTCTTCGCCTCTCAGAAGCCAACCGCTCTCCCCGGCTGCCGGAGGCGAAGAAGCGGCTACTAGGTGCACCGCTGACGTGAACCGCACTTGTAGGCCGCAAAGCGCGGCTTCGGCAGAAAGACGCCGGCAACCACCGCTTCCCTGCGGACAGCTGCGGAGAGCCGAAGTCTGCGTCTCTAGCAGACTGCATCATAGCGACAAGCTTTTCCAGCGTGTCTCGCAGGGAGAAAGCTTGCCAGCACAGTGCACGCATCCCGCTCTTGCCCAGAAACATGGATCTGCTGAACACTCCAAAAACACTGCTCTTTCCTAGGCAAGCTTCAAACTGCTGTCAGCCATCTGTGCTCTCTGTTTTCTGCTGCCCTGCTCGTGGTAGAAGAGTGCACAGCTCCACCTGACATTCAGTGCACAGCGAAGTCAACTGCAAAAAACCAGCAGCTGCTCACTCCCAAACACAAGGCGCTTTCTATGTCCTTGCTTCCCGAACAATTCTGCACAGCCCTTCTTTTCTGCAGCTGCCATCGAGTTCTCTGCAAATCGGAAGCTCAGGGCACGAACAAGAATTCTCCAGATTCGTCTGCATCAGGACCAAGTCAAAACCCAGAAAGTCGTCCTGGAGCACCTGCCAGAAGCATGCCAGCGGTGAATTGAAATGGCTGGCAGCTGCAGGCACCGTCTTCTAGCAGTGCCAAGGCTGCGCACACAAGCCGGTTTCGTTCTTCGCCTCTCAGAAGCCAACCGCTCTCCCCGGCTGCCGGAGGCGAAGAAGCGGCTACTAGGTGCACCGCTGACGTGAACCGCACTTGTAGGCTGCAACGCGCGGCCTCGGCAGAAAGACGCCGGCAACCGCCGCTTTCCTGCGGACAGCTGCCGAGAGCCGAAGTCTGCGTCTCTAGCCGACTGCATCATAGCGAAAAGCTTTTCCTGCGTGTCTCGCAGGGAGAAAGCTTGCCAGCGCAGTGCACGCATCCCGTCCTTTCCCAGAAATATATATTTGCTGAAAACTCCAAAAACACTACTTTGTCCTAGGCAAGCTTCAAACTGCTGTCAGACGTGCGTGCTCCTTGTTTTCTGCTGCCCTGCTCGTTGTAGAGGAATGCACAGCTCACCCTGGCATTCAGTGCACAGCGATGTCAATTGCAAAAAACCAGCATCTGCTCAGTCGCAAACACAAGGCGCTGTCTATGTTCTTGCTTCCCGAGCAATTCAGCACAGCCCTTCTTTTCTGCAGCTGCCATCGAGTTCTTTGCAACTCGTAAACTCAGGGTTCGAACAAGAATTCTCCAGATTCGTCTGCATCAGGACCAAGTCAAAACCCAGTAAGGTCGTCCTGGAAAACCTGCCAGAAGCATGCCAGCGGTGAATTGAAATGGCTGGCAGCTGCATCCACCGTCTTCTAGCAGTACCAAGGCTGCGCACACAAGCCGGTTTCGTTCTTCGCCTCTCAGAAGCCAACCGCTCTCCCCGGCTGCCGGAGGCGAAGAAGCGGCTACTAGGTGCACCGCTGACGTGAACCGCACTTGTAGGCTGCAAAGCGCGGTTTCGGCAGAAAGAAGCCGGCAACCGCCGCTTTCCTGCGGACAGCTGCGGAGAGCCGAAGTCTGCGTCCCAAGCGGACTGCATCATGGCGAAAATCTTTTCCAGCGTGTCTCGCAGGGAGAAAGCTTGCCAGCACAGTGCACGCATCCCGCCCTTGCCCAGAAACATGGATTTGCTGAACACTCCAAAAACACTGCTCTTTCCTAGGCAAGCTTCAAACTGCTGTCAGACGTCTGTGCTCTCTGTTTTCTGCTGCCCTGCTCTTTGTAGAGGAGTGCACAGCTCACCCTGGCATTCAGTGCACAGCGAAGTCAATTGCAAAAAACCAGCAGCTGCTCACTCCCAAACACAAGGCGCTGTCTATGTCCTTGCTTCCCGAGCAATTCAGCACAGCCCTTCTTCTCTGCAGCTGCCATCGAGATCTCTGCATCTCGGAAGCTCAGGGCAGGAACAAGAATGCTCCAGATTCGTCTGCATCAGGACCAAGTCAAAACGCAGGAAAGTCGTCCTGGAAAACTGCCAGTAGCATGCCAGCGGTGAATTGAAATGGCTGGCAGCTGCATCCACCGTCTTCTAGCAGTACCAAGGCTGCGCACACAAGCCGGTTTCGTTCTTCGCCTCTCAGAAGCCAACCGCTCTCCCCGGCTGCCGGAGGCGAAGAAGCGGCTACTAGGTGCACCGCTGACGTGAACCGCACTTGTAGGCTGCAAAGCGCGGTTTCGGCAGAAAGAAGCCGGCAACCGCCGCTTTCCTGCGGACAGCTGCGGAGAGCCGAAGTCTGCGTCTCTAGCAGACTGCATCATAGCGACAAGCTTTTCCAGCGTGTCTCGCAGGGAGAAAGCTTGCCAGCACAGTGCACGCATCCCGCCCTTGCCCAGAAACATGGATTTGCTGAACACTCCAAAAACACTGCTCTTTCCTAGGCAAGCTTCAAACTGCTGTCAGACGTCTGTGCTCTCTGTTTTCTGCTGCCCTGCTCTTTGTAGAGGAGTGCACAGCTCACCCTGGCATTCAGTGCACAGCGAAGTCAATTGCAAAAAACCAGCAGCTGCTCACTCCCAAACACAAGGCGCTGTCTATGTCCTTGCTTCCCGAGCAATTCAGCACAGCCCTTCTTCTCTGCAGCTGCCATCGAGATCTCTGCATCTCGGAAGCTCAGGGCAGGAACAAGAATGCTCCAGATTCGTCTGCATCAGGACCAAGTCAAAACCCAGAAAGTCGTCCTGGAGCACCTGCCAGAAGCATGCCAGCGGTGAATTGAAAGGGCTGGCAGCTGCAGGCACCGTCTTCTAGCAGTGCCAAGGCTGCGCACACAAGCCAGTTTCGTTCTTCGCCTCTCAGAAGCCAACCGCTCTCCCCGGCTGCCGGAGGCGAAGAAGCGGCTACTAGGTGCACCGCTGACGTGAACCGCACTTGTAGGCCGCAAAGCGCGGCTTCGGCAGAAAGACGCCGGCAACCACCGCTTCCCTGCGGACAGCTGCGGAGAGCCGAAGTCTGCGTCTCTAGCAGACTGCATCATAGCGACAAGCTTTTCCAGCGTGTCTCGCAGGGAGAAAGCTTGCCAGCACAGTGCACGCATCCCGCTCTTGCCCAGAAACATGGATCTGCTGAACACTCCAAAAACACTGCTCTTTCCTAGGCAAGCTTCAAACTGCTGTCAGCCATCTGTGCTCTCTGTTTTCTGCTGCCCTGCTCGTGGTAGAAGAGTGCACAGCTCCACCTGACATTCAGTGCACAGCGAAGTCAACTGCAAAAAACCAGCAGCTGCTCACTCCCAAACACAAGGCGCTTTCTATGTCCTTGCTTCCCGAACAATTCTGCACAGCCCTTCTTTTCTGCAGCTGCCATCGAGTTCTCTGCAACTCGGAAGCTCAGGGCACGAACAAGAATTCTCCAGATTCGTCTGCATCAGGACCAAGTCAAAACCCAGAAAGTCGTCCTGGAGCACCTGCCAGAAGCATGCCAGCGGTGAATTGAAATGGCTGGCAGCTGCAGGCACCGTCTTCTAGCAGTGCCAAGGCTGCGCACACAAGCCGGTTTCGTTCTTCGCCTCTCAGAAGCCAACCGCTCTCCCCGGCTGCCGGAGGCGAAGAAGCGGCTACTAGGTGCACCGCTGACGTGAACCGCACTTGTAGGCTGCAACGCGCGGCCTCGGCAGAAAGACGCCGGCAACCGCCGCTTTCCTGCGGACAGCTGCCGAGAGCCGAAGTCTGCGTCTCTAGCCGACTGCATCATAGCGAAAAGCTTTTCCTGCGTGTCTCGCAGGGAGAAAGCTTGCCAGCGCAGTGCACGCATCCCGTCCTTTCCCAGAAATATATATTTGCTGAAAACTCCAAAAACACTACTTTGTCCTAGGCAAGCTTCAAACTGCTGTCAGACGTGCGTGCTCCTTGTTTTCTGCTGCCCTGCTCGTTGTAGAGGAATGCACAGCTCACCCTGGCATTCAGTGCACAGCGATGTCAATTGCAAAAAACCAGCATCTGCTCACTCGCAAACACAAGGCGCTGTCTATGTTCTTGCTTCCCGAGCAACTCAGCGCAGCCCTTCTTCCCCGCATCTCGGAAGCTCAGGGCACGAATAAGAATTCTCCAGATTCGTCTGCATCAGGACCAAGTCAAAACGCAGGAAAGTCGTCCTGGAGCACCTGCCAGAAGCATGCCAGCGGTGAATTGAAAGGGCTGGCAGCTGCAACCACCGTCCTCTAGCAGTGCCAAGGCTGCGCACACAAGCCAGTTTCGTTCTTCGCCTCTCAGAAGCCAACCGCTCTCCCCGGCTGCCGGAGGCGAAGAAGCGGCTACTAGGTGCACCGCCGACGTGAACCGCACTTGTAGGCCGCAAAGCGCGACTTCGGCAGAAAGACGCCGGCAACCACCGCTTTCCTGCGGACAGCTGCGGAGAGCCGAAGTCTGCGTCTCTAGCAGACTGCATCATAGCGACAAGCTTTTCCAGCGTGTCTCGCAGGGAGAAAGCTTGCCAGCACAGTGCACGCATCCCGCCCTTTCCCAGAAACATGGATCTGCTGAACACTCCAAAAACACTGCTCTTTCCTAGGCAAGCTTCAAACTGCTGTCAGCCATCTGTGCTCTCTGTTTTCTGCTGCCCTGCTCGTGGTAGAAGAGTGCACAGCTCCACCTGACATTCAGTGCACAGCGAAGTCAACTGCAAAAAACCAGCAGCTGCTCACTCCCAAACACAAGGCGCTGTCTATGTCCTTGCTTCCCGAGCAATTCAGCACAGCCCTTCTTTTCTGCAGCTGCCATCGAGTTCTTTGCAACTCGTAAACTCAGGGTTCGAACAAGAATTCTCCAGATTCGTCTGCATCAGGACCAAGTCAAAACCCAGTAAGGTCGTCCTGGAAAACCTGCCAGAAGCATGCCAGCGGTGAATTGAAATGGCTGGCAGCTGCATCCACCGTCTTCTAGCAGTACCAAGGCTGCGCACACAAGCCGGTTTCGTTCTTCGCCTCTCAGAAGCCAACCGCTCTCCCCGGCTGCCGGAGGCGAAGAAGCGGCTACTAGGTGCACCGCTGACGTGAACCGCACTTGTAGGCTGCAAAGCGCGGTTTCGGCAGAAAGAAGCCGGCAACCGCCGCTTTCCTGCGGACAGCTGCGGAGAGCCGAAGTCTGCGTCCCAAGCGGACTGCATCATGGCGAAAATCTTTTCCAGCGTGTCTCGCAGGGAGAAAGCTTGCCAGCACAGTGCACGCATCCCGCCCTTGCCCAGAAACATGGATTTGCTGAACACTCCAAAAACACTGCTCTTTCCTAGGCAAGCTTCAAACTGCTGTCAGACGTCTGTGCTCTCTGTTTTCTGCTGCCCTGCTCTTTGTAGAGGAGTGCACAGCTCACCCTGGCATTCAGTGCACAGCGAAGTCAATTGCAAAAAACCAGCAGCTGCTCACTCCCAAACACAAGGCGCTGTCTATGTCCTTGCTTCCCGAGCAATTCAGCACAGCCCTTCTTCTCTGCAGCTGCCATCGAGATCTCTGCATCTCGGAAGCTCAGGGCAGGAACAAGAATGCTCCAGATTCGTCTGCATCAGGACCAAGTCAAAACGCAGGAAAGTCGTCCTGGAGCACCTGCCAGAAGCATGCCAGCGGTGAATTGAAAGGGCTGGCAGCTGCAACCACCGTCCTCTAGCAGTGCCAAGGCAGCGCACACAAGCAAGTTTCGTTCTTCGCCTCTCAGAAGCCAACCGCTCTCCCCGGCTGCCGGAGGCGAAGAAGCGGCTACTAGGTGCACCGCTGAAGTGAACCGCACTTGTAGGCTGAAAAGCGCGGCTTCTGCAGAAAGAGGCCGGCAACCACCGCTTTCCTGCGGACAGCTGCGGAGAGCCGGAGTCTGTGTCTCTAGCTGACTGCATCATAGCGAAAAGCTTTTCCAGCGTGTCTCGCAGGGAGAAAGCTTGCCAGCACAGTGCACGCACCCCGCCCTTGCCCAGAAACATGGATTTGCTGAACACTCCAAAAACACTACTCTTTCCTAGGCAAGCTTCAAACTGCTGTCAGCCATCTAGGCTCTCTGTTTTCGGCTGTCCTGCTCGTTGTAGAAGTGTGCAGAGCTCCACCTGACATTCAGTGCACAGCGAAGTCAACTGCAAAAAACCAGCAGCTGCTCACTCCCAAACACAAGGCGCTGTCTATGTCCTTGCTTCCCGAGCAACTCAGCACAGCCCTTCTTCTCTGCAGCTGCCATCGAGATCTCTGCAACTTGTAAACGCAGGGTACGAACAAGAATTCTCCAGATTCGTCTGCATCAGGACCAATTCAAAACGCAGGAAAGTCGTCCTGGAGCACCTGCCAGAAGCATGCCAGCGGTGAATTGAAAGGGCTGGCAGCTGCAACCACCGTCCTCTAGCAGTGCCAAGGCTGCGCACACAAGCCAGTTTCGTTCTTCGCCTCTCAGAAGCCAACCGCTCTCCCCGGCTGCCGGAGGCGAAGAAGCGGCTACTAGGTGCACCGCTGACGTGAACCGCACTTGTAGGCCGCAAAGCGCGGCTTCCACAGAAAGACGCCGGCAACCACCGCTTCCCTGCGGACAGCTGCGGAGAGCCGAAGTCTGCGTCTCTAGCAGACTGCATCATAGCGACAAGCTTTTCCAGGGTGTCTCGCAGGGAGAAAGCTTGCCAGCACAGTGCACGCATCCCGCCCTTGCCCAGAAACATGGATCTGCTGAACACTCCAAAAACACTGCTCTTTCCTAGGCAAGCTTCAAACTGCTGTCAGCCATCTGTGCTCTCTGTTTTCTGCTGCCCTGCTCGTGGTAGAAGAGTGCACAGCTCCACCTGACATTCAGTGCACAGCGAAGTCAACTGCAAAAAACCAGCAGCTGCTCACTCCCAAACACAAGGCGCTGTCTATGTCCTTGCCTCCCGTGCAATTCAGCACAGCCCTTCTTTTCTGCAGCTGCCATCGAGTTCTCTGCAACTCGGAAGCTCAGGGCACGAACAAGAATTCTCCAGATTCGTCTGCATCAGGACCAAGTCAAAACCCAGAAAGTCGTCCTGGAGCACCTGCCAGAAGCATGCCAGCGGTGAATTGAAATGGCTGGCAGCTGCAGGCACCGTCTTCTAGCAGTGCCAAGGCTGCGCACACAAGCCGGTTTCGTTCTTCGCCTCTCAGAAGCCAACCGCTCTCCCCGGCTGCCGGAGGCGAAGAAGCGGCTACTAGGTGCACCGCTGACGTGAACCGCACTTGTAGGCTGCAACGCGCGGCCTCGGCAGAAAGACGCCGGCAACCGCCGCTTTCCTGCGGACAGCTGCCGAGAGCCGAAGTCTGCGTCCCAAGCGGACTGCATCATGGCGAAAATCTTTTCCAGCGTGTCTCGCAGGGAGAAAGCTTGCCAGCACAGTGCACGCATCCCGCCCTTGCCCAGAAACATGGATTTGCTGAACACTCCAAAAACACTGCTCTTTCCTAGGCAAGCTTCAAACTGCTGTCAGACGTCTGTGCTCTCTGTTTTCTGCTGCCCTGCTCTTTGTAGAGGAGTGCACAGCTCACCCTGGCATTCAGTGCACAGCGAAGTCAATTGCAAAAAACCAGCAGCTGCTCACTCCCAAACACAAGGCGCTGTCTATGTCCTTGCTTCCCGAGCAATTCAGCACAGCCCTTCTTCTCTGCAGCTGCCATCGAGATCTCTGCATCTCGGAAGCTCAGGGCAGGAACAAGAATGCTCCAGATTCGTCTGCATCAGGACCAAGTCAAAACGCAGGAAAGTCGTCCTGGAGCACCTCCCAGAAGCATGCCAGCGGTGAATTGAAAGGGCTGGCAGCTGCAACCACCGTCCTCTAGCAGTGCCAAGGCAGCGCACACAAGCAAGTTTCGTTCTTCGCCTCTCAGAAGCCAACCGCTCTCCCCGGCTGCCGGAGGCGAAGAAGCGGCTACTAGGTGCACCGCTGAAGTGAACCGCACTTGTAGGCTGAAAAGCGCGGCTTCTGCAGAAAGACGCCGGCAACCACCGCTTTCCTGCGGACAGCTGCGGAGAGCCGGAATCTGTGTCTCTAGCTGACTGCATCATAGCGAAAAGCTTTTCCAGCGTGTCTCGCAGGGAGAAAGCTTGCCAGCACAGTGCACGCACCCCGCCCTTGCCCAGAAACATGGATTTGCTGAACACTCCAAAAACACTACTCTTTCCTAGGCAAGCTTCAAACTGCTGTCAGCCATCTGTGCTCTCTGTTTTCGGCTGTCCTGCTCGTTGTAGAAGTGTGCAGAGCTCCACCTGACATTCAGTGCACAGCGAAGTCAACTGCAAAAAACCAGCAGCTGCTCACTCCCAAACACAAGGCGCTGTCTATGTCCTTGCTTCCCGAGCAACTCAGCACAGCCCTTCTTCTCTGCAGCTGCCATCGAGATCTCTGCAACTTGTAAACGCAGGGTACGAACAAGAATTCTCCAGATTCGTCTGCATCAGGACCAAGTCAAAACGCAGGAAAGTCGTCCTGGAGCACCTGCCAGAAGCATGCCAGCGGTGAATTGAAAGGGCTGGCAGCTGCAACCACCGTCCTCTAGCAGTGCCAAGGCTGCGCACACAAGCCAGTTTCGTTCTTCGCCTCTCAGAAGCCAACCGCTCTCCCCGGCTGCCGGAGGCGAAGAAGCGGCTACTAGGTGCACCGCCGACGTGAACCGCACTTGTAGGCCGCAAAGCGCGACTTCGGCAGAAAGACGCCGGCAACCACCGCTTTCCTGCGGACAGCTGCGGAGAGCCGAAGTCTGCGTCTCTAGCAGACTGCATCATAGCGACAAGCTTTTCCAGCGTGTCTCGCAGGGAGAAAGCTTGCCAGCACAGTGCACGCATCCCGCCCTTTCCCAGAAACATGGATCTGCTGAACACTCCAAAAACACTACTCTTTCCTAGGCAAGCTTCAAACTGCTGTCAGACATCTGTGCTCTCTGTTTTCTGCTGCCCTGCTCGTGGTAGAAGAGTGCACAGCTCCACCTGACATTCAGTGCACAGCGAAGTCAACTGCAAAAAACCAGCAGCTGCTCACTCCCAAACACAAGGCGCTGTCTATGTCCTTGCTTCCCGAGCAATTCAGCACAGCCCTTCTTTTCTGCAGCTGCCATCGAGTTCTTTGCAACTCGTAAACTCAGGGTTCGAACAAGAATTCTCCAGATTCGTCTGCATCAGGACCAAGTCAAAACCCAGTAAGGTCGTCCTGGAAAACCTGCCAGAAGCATGCCAGCGGTGAATTGAAATGGCTGGCAGCTGCATCCACCGTCTTCTAGCAGTACCAAGGCTGCGCACACAAGCCGGTTTCGTTCTTCGCCTCTCAGAAGCCAACCGCTCTCCCCGGCTGCCGGAGGCGAAGAAGCGGCTACTAGGTGCACCGCTGACGTGAACCGCACTTGTAGGCTGCAAAGCGCGGTTTCGGCAGAAAGAAGCCGGCAACCGCCGCTTTCCTGCGGACAGCTGCGGAGAGCCGAAGTCTGCGTCCCAAGCGGACTGCATCATGGCGAAAATCTTTTCCAGCGTGTCTCGCAGGGAGAAAGCTTGCCAGCACAGTGCACGCATCCCGCCCTTGCCCAGAAACATGGATTTGCTGAACACTCCAAAAACACTGCTCTTTCCTAGGCAAGCTTCAAACTGCTGTCAGACGTCTGTGCTCTCTGTTTTCTGCTGCCCTGCTCTTTGTAGAGGAGTGCACAGCTCACCCTGGCATTCAGTGCACAGCGAAGTCAATTGCAAAAAACCAGCAGCTGCTCACTCCCAAACACAAGGCGCTGTCTATGTCCTTGCTTCCCGAGCAATTCAGCACAGCCCTTCTTCTCTGCAGCTGCCATCGAGATCTCTGCATCTCGGAAGCTCAGGGCAGGAACAAGAATGCTCCAGATTCGTCTGCATCAGGACCAAGTCAAAACCCAGAAAGTCGTCCTGGAGCACCTGCCAGAAGCATGCCAGCGGTGAATTGAAAGGGCTGGCAGCTGCAGGCACCGTCTTCTAGCAGTGCCAAGGCTGCGCACACAAGCCAGTTTCGTTCTTCGCCTCTCAGAAGCCAACCGCTCTCCCCGGCTGCCGGAGGCGAAGAAGCGGCTACTAGGTGCACCGCTGACGTGAACCGCACTTGTAGGCCGCAAAGCGCGGCTTCGGCAGAAAGACGCCGGCAACCACCGCTTCCCTGCGGACAGCTGCGGAGAGCCGAAGTCTGCGTCTCTAGAAGACTGCATCATAGCGACAAGCTTTTCCAGCGTGTCTCGCAGGGAGAAAGCTTGCCAGCACAGTGCACGCATCCCGCTCTTGCCCAGAAACATGGATCTGCTGAACACTCCAAAAACACTGCTCTTTCCTAGGCAAGCTTCAAACTGCTGTCAGCCATCTGTGCTCTCTGTTTTCTGCTGCCCTGCTCGTGGTAGAAGAGTGCACAGCTCCACCTGACATTCAGTGCACAGCGAAGTCAACTGCAAAAAACCAGCAGCTGCTCACTCCCAAACACAAGGCGCTTTCTATGTCCTTGCTTCCCGAACAATTCTGCAGAGCCCTTCTTTTCTGCAGCTGCCATCGAGTTCTCTGCAACTCGGAAGCTCAGGGCACGAACAAGAATTCTCCAGATTCGTCTGCATCAGGACCAAGTCAAAACCCAGAAAGTCGTCCTGGAGCACCTGCCAGAAGCATGCCAGCGGTGAATTGAAATGGCTGGCAGCTGCAGGCACCGTCTTCTAGCAGTGCCAAGGCTGCGCACACAAGCCGGTTTCGTTCTTCGCCTCTCAGAAGCCAACCGCTCTCCCCGGCTGCCGGAGGCGAAGAAGCGGCTACTAGGTGCACCGCTGACGTGAACCGCACTTGTAGGCTGCAACGCGCGGCCTCGGCAGAAAGACGCCGGCAACCGCCGCTTTCCTGCGGACAGCTGCCGAGAGCCGAAGTCTGCGTCTCTAGCCGACTGCATCATAGCGAAAAGCTTTTCCTGCGTGTCTCGCAGGGAGAAAGCTTGCCAGCGCAGTGCACGCATCCCGTCCTTTCCCAGAAATATATATTTGCTGAAAACTCCAAAAACACTACTTTGTCCTAGGCAAGCTTCAAACTGCTGTCAGACGTGCGTGCTCCTTGTTTTCTGCTGCCCTGCTCGTTGTAGAGGAATGCACAGCTCACCCTGGCATTCAGTGCACAGCGATGTCAATTGCAAAAAACCAGCATCTGCTCACTCGCAAACACAAGGCGCTGTCTATGTTCTTGCTTCCCGAGCAACTCAGCGCAGCCCTTCTTCCCCGCATCTCGGAAGCTCAGGGCACGAACAAGAATTCTCCAGATTCGTCTGCATCAGGACCAAGTCAAAACGCAGGAAAGTCGTCCTGGAGCACCTGCCAGAAGCATGCCAGCGGTGAATTGAAAGGGCTGGCAGCTGCAACCACCGTCCTCTAGCAGTGCCAAGGCTGCGCACACAAGCCAGTTCCGTTCTTCGCCTCTCAGAAGCCAACCGCTCTCCCCGGCTGCCGGAGGCGAAGAAGCGGCTACTAGGTGCACCGCCGACGTGAACCGCACTTGTAGGCCGCAAAGCGCGACTTCGGCAGAAAGACGCCGGCAACCACCGCTTTCCTGCGGACAGCTGCGGAGAGCCGAAGTCTGCGTCCCAAGCGGACTGCATCATGGCGAAAATCTTTTCCAGCGTGTCTCGCAGGGAGAAAGCTTGCCAGCACAGTGCACGCATCCCGCCCTTGCCCAGAAACATGGATTTGCTGAACACTCCAAAAACACTGCTCTTTCCTAGGCAAGCTTCAAACTGCTGTCAGACGTCTGTGCTCTCTGTTTTCTGCTGCCCTGCTCGTGGTAGAAGAGTGCACAGCTCCACCTGACATTCAGTGCACAGCGAAGTCAACTGCAAAAAACCAGCAGCTGCTCACTCCCAAACACAAGGCGCTGTCTATGTCCTTGCTTCCCGAGCAATTCAGCACAGCCCTTCTTCTCTGCAGCTGCCATCGAGATCTCTGCATCTCGGAAGCTCAGGGCAGGAACAAGAATGCTCCAGATTCGTCTGCATCAGGACCAAGTCAAAACCCAGAAAGTCGTCCTGGAGCACCTGCCAGAAGCATGCCAGCGGTGAATTGAAAGGGCTGGCAGCTGCAGGCACCGTCTTCTAGCAGTGCCAAGGCTGCGCACACAAGCCAGTTTCGTTCTTCGCCTCTCAGAAGCCAACCGCTCTCCCCGGCTGCCGGAGGCGAAGAAGCGGCTACTAGGTGCACCGCTGACGTGAACCGCACTTGTAGGCCGCAAAGCGCGGCTTCGGCAGAAAGACGCCGGCAACCACCGCTTCCCTGCGGACAGCTGCGGAGAGCCGAAGTCTGTGTCTCTAGCAGACTGCATCATAGCGACAAGCTTTTCCAGCGTGTCTCGCAGGGAGAAAGCTTGCCAGCACAGTGCACGCATCCCGCTCTTGCCCAGAAACATGGATCTGCTGAACACTCCAAAAACACTGCTCTTTCCTAGGCAAGCTTCAAACTGCTGTCAGCCATCTGTGCTCTCTGTTTTCTGCTGCCCTGCTCGTGGTAGAAGAGTGCACAGCTCCACCTGACATTCAGTGCACAGCGAAGTCAACTGCAAAAAACCAGCAGCTGCTCACTCCCAAACACAAGGCGCTTTCTATGTCCTTGCTTCCCGAACAATTCTGCACAGCCCTTCTTTTCTGCAGCTGCCATCGAGTTCTCTGCAACTCGGAAGCTCAGGGCACGAACAAGAATTCTCCAGATTCGTCTGCATCAGGACCAAGTCAAAACCCAGAAAGTCGTCCTGGAGCACCTGCCAGAAGCATGCCAGCGGTGAATTGAAATGGCTGGCAGCTGCAGGCACCGTCTTCTAGCAGTGCCAAGGCTGCGCACACAAGCCGGTTTCGTTCTTCGCCTCTCAGAAGCCAACCGCTCTCCCCGGCTGCCGGAGGCGAAGAAGCGGCTACTAGGTGCACCGCTGACGTGAACCGCACTTGTAGGCTGCAACGCGCGGCCTCGGCAGAAAGACGCCGGCAACCGCCGCTTTCCTGCGGACAGCTGCCGAGAGCCGAAGTCTGCGTCTCTAGCCGACTGCATCATAGCGAAAAGCTTTTCCTGCGTGTCTCGCAGGGAGAAAGCTTGCCAGCGCAGTGCACGCATCCCGTCCTTTCCCAGAAATATATATTTGCTGAAAACTCCAAAAACACTACTTTGTCCTAGGCAAGCTTCAAACTGCTGTCAGACGTGCGTGCTCCTTGTTTTCTGCTGCCCTGCTCGTTGTAGAGGAATGCACAGCTCACCCTGGCATTCAGTGCACAGCGATGTCAATTGCAAAAAACCAGCATCTGCTCACTCGCAAACACAAGGCGCTGTCTATGTTCTTGCTTCCCGAGCAACTCAGCACAGCCCTTCTTCCCCGCATCTCGGAAGCTCAGGGCACGAACAAGAATTCTCCAGATTCGTCTGCATCAGGACCAAGTCAAAACGCAGGAAAGTCGTCCTGGAGCACCTGCCAGAAGCATGCCAGCGGTGAATTGAAAGGGCTGGCAGCTGCAACCACCGTCCTCTAGCAGTGCCAAGGCTGCGCACACAAGCCAGTTTCGTTCTTCGCCTCTCAGAAGCCAACCGCTCTCCCCGGCTGCCGGAGGCGAAGAAGCGGCTACTAGGTGCACCGCCGACGTGAACCGCACTTGTAGGCCGCAAAGCGCGACTTCGGCAGAAAGACGCCGGCAACCACCGCTTTCCTGCGGACAGCTGCGGAGAGCCGAAGTCTGCGTCTCTAGCAGACTGCATCATAGCGACAAGCTTTTCCAGCGTGTCTCGCAGGGAGAAAGCTTGCCAGCACAGTGCACGCATCCCGCCCTTTCCCAGAAACATGGATCTGCTGAACACTCCAAAAACACTGCTCTTTCCTAGGCAAGCTTCAAACTGCTGTCAGCCATCTGTGCTCTCTGTTTTCTGCTGCCCTGCTCGTGGTAGAAGAGTGCACAGCTCCACCTGACATTCAGTGCACAGCGAAGTCAACTGCAAAAAACCAGCAGCTGCTCACTCCCAAACACAAGGCGCTGTCTATGTCCTTGCTTCCCGAGCAATTCAGCACAGCCCTTCTTTTCTGCAGCTGCCATCGAGTTCTTTGCAACTCGTAAACTCAGGGTTCGAACAAGAATTCTCCAGATTCGTCTGCATCAGGACCAAGTCAAAACCCAGTAAGGTCGTCCTGGAAAACCTGCCAGAAGCATGCCAGCGGTGAATTGAAATGGCTGGCAGCTGCATCCACCGTCTTCTAGCAGTACCAAGGCTGCGCACACAAGCCGGTTTCGTTCTTCGCCTCTCAGAAGCCAACCGCTCTCCCCGGCTGCCGGAGGCGAAGAAGCGGCTACTAGGTGCACCGCTGACGTGAACCGCACTTGTAGGCTGCAAAGCGCGGTTTCGGCAGAAAGAAGCCGGCAACCGCCGCTTTCCTGCGGACAGCTGCGGAGAGCCGAAGTCTGCGTCCCAAGCGGACTGCATCATGGCGAAAATCTTTTCCAGCGTGTCTCGCAGGGAGAAAGCTTGCCAGCACAGTGCACGCATCCCGCCCTTGCCCAGAAACATGGATTTGCTGAACACTCCAAAAACACTGCTCTTTCCTAGGCAAGCTTCAAACTGCTGTCAGACGTCTGTGCTCTCTGTTTTCTGCTGCCCTGCTCTTTGTAGAGGAGTGCACAGCTCACCCTGGCATTCAGTGCACAGCGAAGTCAATTGCAAAAAACCAGCAGCTGCTCACTCCCAAACACAAGGCGCTGTCTATGTCCTTGCTTCCCGAGCAATTCAGCACAGCCCTTCTTCTCTGCAGCTGCCATCGAGATCTCTGCATCTCGGAAGCTCAGGGCAGGAACAAGAATGCTCCAGATTCGTCTGCATCAGGACCAAGTCAAAACGCAGGAAAGTCGTCCTGGAGCACCTGCCAGAAGCATGCCAGCGGTGAATTGAAAGGGCTGGCAGCTGCAACCACCGTCCTCTAGCAGTGCCAAGGCAGCGCACACAAGCAAGTTTCGTTCTTCGCCTCTCAGAAGCCAACCGCTCTCCCCGGCTGCCGGAGGCGAAGAAGCGGCTACTAGGTGCACCGCTGAAGTGAACCGCACTTGTAGGCTGAAAAGCGCGGCTTCTGCAGAAAGACGCCGGCAACCACCGCTTTCCTGCGGACAGCTGCGGAGAGCCGGAGTCTGTGTCTCTAGCTGACTGCATCATAGCGAAAAGCTTTTCCAGCGTGTCTCGCAGGGAGAAAGCTTGCCAGCACAGTGCACGCACCCCGCCCTTGCCCAGAAACATGGATTTGCTGAACACTCCAAAAACACTACTCTTTCCTAGGCAAGCTTCAAACTGCTGTCAGCCATCTGTGCTCTCTGTTTTCGGCTGTCCTGCTCGTTGTAGAAGTGTGCAGAGCTCCACCTGACATTCAGTGCACAGCGAAGTCAACTGCAAAAAACCAGCAGCTGCTCACTCCCAAACACAAGGCGCTGTCTATGTCCTTGCTTCCCGAGCAACTCAGCACAGCCCTTCTTCTCTGCAGCTGCCATCGAGATCTCTGCAACTTGTAAACGCAGGGTACGAACAAGAATTCTCCAGATTCGTCTGCATCAGGACCAATTCAAAACGCAGGAAAGTCGTCCTGGAGCACCTGCCAGAAGCATGCCAGCGGTGAATTGAAAGGGCTGGCAGCTGCAACCACCGTCCTCTAGCAGTGCCAAGGCTGCGCACACAAGCCAGTTTCGTTCTTCGCCTCTCAGAAGCCAACCGCTCTCCCCGGCTGCCGGAGGCGAAGAAGTGGCTCCTAGGTGCACCGCTGACGTGAACCGCACTTGTAGGCCGCAAAGCGCGGCTTCGGCAGAAAGACGCCGGCAACCACCGCTTCCCTGCGGACAGCTGCGGAGAGCCGAAGTCTGCGTCTCTAGCGGACTGCATCATAGCGAAAAGCTTTTCCAGCGTGTCTCGCAGGGAGAATGCCTGCCAGCACAGTGCACGCATCCCGCCCTTGCCCAGAAACATATATTTGCTGAACACTCCAAAAACTCTGCTCTTTCCTAGGCAGGTTTCAAACTGCTGTCAGACATCTGTGCTCTCTGTTTTCTGCTGTCCTGCTCTTTGTAGAAGAGTGCATAGCTCCACCTGACATTCAGTGCACAGCGAAGTCAACTGCAAAAAACCAGCAGCTGCTCACTCCCAAACACAAGGCGCTGTCTATGTCCTTGCTTCCCGAGCAACTCAGCACAGCCCTTCTTTTCTGCAGCTGCCATCGAGTTCTCTGCAACTCGGAAGCTCAGGGCACGAACAAGAATTCTCCAGATTCGTCTGCATCAGGACCAAGTCAAAACCCAGAAAGTCGTCCTGGAGCACCTGCCAGAAGCATGCCAGCGGTGAATTGAAATGGCTGGCAGCTGCAGGCACCGTCTTCTAGCAGTGCCAAGGCTGCGCACACAAGCCGGTTTCGTTCTTCGCCTCTCAGAAGCCAACCGCTCTCCCCGGCTGCCGGAGGCGAAGAAGCGGCTACTAGGTGCACCGCTGACGTGAACCGCACTTGTAGGCCGCAAAGCGCGACTTCGGCAGAAAGACGCCGGCAACCACCGCTTTCCTGCGGACAGCTGCGGAGAGCCGAAGTCTGCGTCTCTAGCAGACTGCATCATAGCGACAAGCTTTTCCAGCGTGTCTCGCAGGGAGAAAGCTTGCCAGCACAGTGCACGCATCCCGCCTTTGCCCAGAAACATGGATTTTCTGAACACTCCAAAAACACTGCTCTTTCCTAGGCAAGCTTCAAACTGCTGTCAGATGTCCGTGCTCTCTGTTTTCTGCTGCCCTGCTCGTTGTAGAGGAGTGCACAGCTCACCCTGGCATTCAGTGCACAGCGAAGTCAACTGCAAAAAACCAGCAGCTGCTCACTCCCAAACACAAGGCGCTGTCTATGTCCTTGCTTCCCGAGCAATTCAGCACAGCCCTTCTTTTCTGCAGCTGCCATCGAGTTCTTTGCAACTCGTAAACTCAGGGTTCGAACAAGAATTCTCCAGATTCGTCTGCATCAGGACCAAGTCAAAACCCAGTAAGGTCGTCCTGGAAAACCTGCCAGAAGCATGCCAGCGGTGAATTGAAATGGCTGGCAGCTGCATCCACCGTCTTCTAGCAGTACCAAGGCTGCGCACACAAGCCGGTTTCGTTCTTCGCCTCTCAGAAGCCAACCGCTCTCCCCGGCTGCCGGAGGCGAAGAAGCGGCTACTAGGTGCACCGCTGACGTGAACCGCACTTGTAGGCTGCAAAGCGCGGTTTCGGCAGAAAGAAGCCGGCAACCGCCGCTTTCCTGCGGACAGCTGCGGAGAGCCGAAGTCTGCGTCCCAAGCGGACTGCATCATGGCGAAAATCTTTTCCAGCGTGTCTCGCAGGGAGAAAGCTTGCCAGCACAGTGCACGCATCCCGCCCTTGCCCAGAAACATGGATTTGCTGAACACTCCAAAAACACTGCTCTTTCCTAGGCAAGCTTCAAACTGCTGTCAGACGTCTGTGCTCTCTGTTTTCTGCTGCCCTGCTCTTTGTAGAGGAGTGCACAGCTCACCCTGGCATTCAGTGCACAGCGAAGTCAATTGCAAAAAACCAGCAGCTGCTCACTCCCAAACACAAGGCGCTGTCTATGTCCTTGCTTCCCGAGCAATTCAGCACAGCCCTTCTTCTCTGCAGCTGCCATCGAGATCTCTGCATCTCGGAAGCTCAGGGCAGGAACAAGAATGCTCCAGATTCGTCTGCATCAGGACCAAGTCAAAACGCAGGAAAGTCGTCCTGGAGCACCTGCCAGAAGCATGCCAGCGGTGAATTGAAAGGGCTGGCAGCTGCAACCACCGTCCTCTAGCAGTGCCAAGGCAGCGCACACAAGCAAGTTTCGTTCTTCGCCTCTCAGAAGCCAACCGCTCTCCCCGGCTGCCGGAGGCGAAGAAGCGGCTACTAGGTGCACCGCTGAAGTGAACCGCACTTGTAGGCTGAAAAGCGCGGCTTCTGCAGAAAGACGCCGGCAACCACCGCTTTCCTGCGGACAGCTGCGGAGAGCCGGAGTCTGTGTCTCTAGCTGACTGCATCATAGCGAAAAGCTTTTCCAGCGTGTCTCGCAGGGAGAAAGCTTGCCAGCACAGTGCACGCACCCCGCCCTTGCCCAGAAACATGGATTTGCTGAACACTCCAAAAACACTACTCTTTCCTAGGCAAGCTTCAAACTGCTGTCAGCCATCTGTGCTCTCTGTTTTCGGCTGTCCTGCTCGTTGTAGAAGTGTGCAGAGCTCCACCTGACATTCAGTGCACAGCGAAGTCAACTGCAAAAAACCAGCAGCTGCTCACTCCCAAACACAAGGCGCTGTCTATGTCCTTGCTTCCCGAGCAACTCAGCACAGCCCTTCTTCTCTGCAGCTGCCATCGAGATCTCTGCAACTTGTAAACGCAGGGTACGAACAAGAATTCTCCAGATTCGTCTGCATCAGGACCAATTCAAAACGCAGGAAAGTCGTCCTGGAGCACCTGCCAGAAGCATGCCAGCGGTGAATTGAAAGGGCTGGCAGCTGCAACCACCGTCCTCTAGCAGTGCCAAGGCTGCGCACACAAGCCAGTTTCGTTCTTCGCCTCTCAGAAGCCAACCGCTCTCCCCGGCTGCCGGAGGCGAAGAAGCGGCTACTAGGTGCACCGCTGACGTGAACCGCACTTGTAGGCCGCAAAGCGCGGCTTCCACAGAAAGACGCCGGCAACCACCGCTTCCCTGCGGACAGCTGCGGAGAGCCGAAGTCTGCGTCTCTAGCAGACTGCATCATAGCGACAAGCTTTTCCAGCGTGTCTCGCAGGGAGAAAGCTTGCCAGCACAGTGCACGCATCCCGCCCTTGCCCAGAAACATGGATCTGCTGAACACTCCAAAAACACTGCTCTTTCCTAGGCAAGCTTCAAACTGCTGTCAGCCATCTGTGCTCTCTGTTTTCTGCTGCCCTGCTCGTGGTAGAAGAGTGCACAGCTCCACCTGACATTCAGTGCACAGCGAATTCAACTGCAAAAAACCAGCAGCTGCTCACTCCCAAACACAAGGCGCTGTCTATGTCCTTGCCTCCCGTGCAATTCAGCACAGCCCTTCTTTTCTGCAGCTGCCATCGAGTTCTCTGCAACTCGGAAGCTCAGGGCACGAACAAGAATTCTCCAGATTCGTCTGCATCAGGACCAAGTCAAAACCCAGAAAGTCGTCCTGGAGCACCTGCCAGAAGCATGCCAGCGGTGAATTGAAATGGCTGGCAGCTGCAGGCACCGTCTTCTAGCAGTGCCAAGGCTGCGCACACAAGCCGGTTTCGTTCTTCGCCTCTCAGAAGCCAACCGCTCTCCCCGGCTGCCGGAGGCGAAGAAGCGGCTACTAGGTGCACCGCTGACGTGAACCGCACTTGTAGGCTGCAACGCGCGGCCTCGGCAGAAAGACGCCGGCAACCGCCGCTTTCCTGCGGACAGCTGCCGAGAGCCGAAGTCTGCGTCTCTAGCCGACTGCATCATAGCGAAAAGCTTTTCCTGCGTGTCTCGCAGGGAGAAAGCTTGCCAGCGCAGTGCACGCATCCCGTCCTTTCCCAGAAATATATATTTGCTGAAAACTCCAAAAACACTACTTTGTCCTAGGCAAGCTTCAAACTGCTGTCAGACGTGCGTGCTCCTTGTTTTCTGCTGCCCTGCTCGTTGTAGAGGAATGCACAGCTCACCCTGGCATTCAGTGCACAGCGATGTCAATTGCAAAAAACCAGCATCTGCTCACTCGCAAACACAAGGCGCTGTCTATGTTCTTGCTTCCCGAGCAACTCAGCGCAGCCCTTCTTCCCTGCAGCTGCCATCGAGATCTCTGCAACTCGTAAACTCAGGGTACGAACAAGAATTCTCCAGATTCGTCTGCATCAGGACCAAGTCAAAACGCAGGAAAGTCGTCCTGGAGCACCTGCCAGAAGCATGCCAGCGGTGAATTGAAAGGGCTGGCAGCTGCAACCACCGTCCTCTAGCAGTGCCAAGGCTGCGCACACAAGCCAGTTTCGTTCTTCGCCTCTCAGAAGCCAACCGCTCTCCCCGGCTGCCGGAGGCGAAGAAGCGGCTACTAGGTGCACCGCCGACGTGAACCGCACTTGTAGGCCGCAAAGCGCGACTTCGGCAGAAAGACGCCGGCAACCACCGCTTTCCTGCGGACAGCTGCGGAGAGCCGAAGTCTGCGTCTCTAGCAGACTGCATCATAGCGACAAGCTTTTCCAGCGTGTCTCGCAGGGAGAAAGCTTGCCAGCACAGTGCACGCACCCCGCCCTTGCCCAGAAACATGGATCTGCTGAACACTCCAAAAACACTGCTCTTTCCTAGGCAAGCTTCAAACTGCTGTCAGACATCTGTGCTCTCTGTTTTCTGCTGCCCTGCTCGTGGTAGAAGAGTGCACAGCTCCACCTGACATTCAGTGCACAGCGAAGTCAACTGCAAAAAACCAGCAGCTGCTCACTCCCAAACACAAGGCGCTGTCTATGTCCTTGCTTCCCGAGCAATTCAGCACAGCCCTTCTTTTCTGCAGCTGCCATCGAGTTCTTTGCAACTCGTAAACTCAGGGTTCGAACAAGAATTCTCCAGATTCGTCTGCATCAGGACCAAGTCAAAACCCAGTAAGGTCGTCCTGGAAAACCTGCCAGAAGCATGCCAGCGGTGAATTGAAATGGCTGGCAGCTGCATCCACCGTCTTCTAGCAGTACCAAGGCTGCGCACACAAGCCGGTTTCGTTCTTCGCCTCTCAGAAGCCAACCGCTCTCCCCGGCTGCCGGAGGCGAAGAAGCGGCTACTAGGTGCACCGCTGACGTGAACCGCACTTGTAGGCTGCAAAGCGCGGTTTCGGCAGAAAGAAGCCGGCAACCGCCGCTTTCCTGCGGACAGCTGCGGAGAGCCGAAGTCTGCGTCCCAAGCGGACTGCATCATGGCGAAAATCTTTTCCAGCGTGTCTCGCAGGGAGAAAGCTTGCCAGCACAGTGCACGCATCCCGCCCTTGCCCAGAAACATGGATTTGCTGAACACTCCAAAAACACTGCTCTTTCCTAGGCAAGCTTCAAACTGCTGTCAGACGTCTGTGCTCTCTGTTTTCTGCTGCCCTGCTCTTTGTAGAGGAGTGCACAGCTCACCCTGGCATTCAGTGCACAGCGAAGTCAATTGCAAAAAACCAGCAGCTGCTCACTCCCAAACACAAGGCGCTGTCTATGTCCTTGCTTCCCGAGCAATTCAGCACAGCCCTTCTTCTCTGCAGCTGCCATCGAGATCTCTGCATCTCGGAAGCTCAGGGCAGGAACAAGAATGCTCCAGATTCGTCTGCATCAGGACCAAGTCAAAACGCAGGAAAGTCGTCCTGGAGCACCTGCCAGAAGCATGCCAGCGGTGAATTGAAAGGGCTGGCAGCTGCAACCACCGTCCTCTAGCAGTGCCAAGGCAGCGCACACAAGCAAGTTTCGTTCTTCGCCTCTCAGAAGCCAACCGCTCTCCCCGGCTGCCGGAGGCGAAGAAGCGGCTACTAGGTGCACCGCTGAAGTGAACCGCACTTGTAGGCTGAAAAGCGCGGCTTCTGCAGAAAGACGCCGGCAACCACCGCTTTCCTGCGGACAGCTGCGGAGAGCCGGAGTCTGTGTCTCTAGCTGACTGCATCATAGCGAAAAGCTTTTCCAGCGTGTCTCGCAGGGAGAAAGCTTGCCAGCACAGTGCACGCACCCCGCCCTTGCCCAGAAACATGGATTTGCTGAACACTCCAAAAACACTACTCTTTCCTAGGCAAGCTTCAAACTGCTGTCAGCCATCTGTGCTCTCTGTTTTCGGCTGTCCTGCTCGTTGTAGAAGTGTGCAGAGCTCCACCTGACATTCAGTGCACAGCGAAGTCAACTGCAAAAAACCAGCAGCTGCTCACTCCCAAACACAAGGCGCTGTCTATGTCCTTGCTTCCCGAGCAACTCAGCACAGCCCTTCTTCTCTGCAGCTGCCATCGAGATCTCTGCAACTTGTAAACGCAGGGTACGAACAAGAATTCTCCAGATTCGTCTGCATCAGGACCAATTCAAAACGCAGGAAAGTCGTCCTGGAGCACCTGCCAGAAGCATGCCAGCGGTGAATTGAAAGGGCTGGCAGCTGCAACCACCGTCCTCTAGCAGTGCCAAGGCTGCGCACACAAGCCAGTTTCGTTCTTCGCCTCTCAGAAGCCAACCGCTCTCCCCGGCTGCCGGAGGCGAAGAAGCGGCTACTAGGTGCACCGCTGACGTGAACCGCACTTGTAGGCCGCAAAGCGCGGCTTCCACAGAAAGACGCCGGCAACCACCGCTTCCCTGCGGACAGCTGCGGAGAGCCGAAGTCTGCGTCTCTAGCAGACTGCATCATAGCGACAAGCTTTTCCAGCGTGTCTCGCAGGGAGAAAGCTTGCCAGCACAGTGCACGCATCCCGCCCTTGCCCAGAAACATGGATCTGCTGAACACTCCAAAAACACTGCTCTTTCCTAGGCAAGCTTCAAACTGCTGTCAGCCATCTGTGCTCTCTGTTTTCTGCTGCCCTGCTCGTGGTAGAAGAGTGCACAGCTCCACCTGACATTCAGTGCACAGCGAATTCAACTGCAAAAAACCAGCAGCTGCTCACTCCCAAACACAAGGCGCTGTCTATGTCCTTGCCTCCCGTGCAATTCAGCACAGCCCTTCTTTTCTGCAGCTGCCATCGAGTTCTCTGCAACTCGGAAGCTCAGGGCACGAACAAGAATTCTCCAGATTCGTCTGCATCAGGACCAAATCAAAACGCAGGAAAGTAGTCCTGGAGCACCTGCCAGAAGCATGCCAGCGGTGAATTGAAAGGGCTGGCAGCAGCAACCACCGTCCTCTAGCAGTGCCAAGGCAGCGCACACAAGCAAGTTTCGTTCTTCGCCTCTCAGAAGCCAACCGCTCTCCCCGGCTGCCGGAGGCGAAGAAGCGGCTACTAGGTGCACCGCTGATGTGAACCGCACTTGTAGGCTGAAAAGCGCGGCTTCTGCAGAAAGACGCCGGCAACCACCGCTTTCCTGCGGACAGCTGCGGATAGCCGGAGTCTGCGTCTCTAGCGGACTGCATCATAGCGAAAAGCTTTTCCAGCGTGTCTCGCAGAGAGAAAGCTTGCCAGCACAGTGCACGCATCCCACCCTTTCCCAGAAACATGGATTTGCTGAACACTCCAAAAACACTGCTCTTTCCTAGGCAAGCTTCAAACTGCTGTCAGCCATCTGTGCTCTCTGTTTTCTGCTGCCCTGCTCGTGGTAGAAGAGTGCACAGCTCCACCTGACATTCAGTGCACAGCGAATTCAACTGCAAAAAACCAGCAGCTGCTCACTCCCAAACACAAGGCGCTGTCTATGTCCTTGCCTCCCGTGCAATTCAGCACAGCCATTCTTCTCTGCAGCTGCCATTGAGATCTCTGCAACTCGTAAACTCAGGGTACGAACAAGAATTCTCCAGATTCGTCTGCATCAGGACCAAGTCAAAACGCAGGAAAGTCGTCCTGGAGCACCTGCCAGAAGCATGCCAGCGGTGAATTGAAAGGGCTGGCAGCTGCAACCACCGTCCTCTAGCAGTTACAAGGCTGCGCACACGAGCCGGTTTCGTTCTTCGCCTCTCAGAAGCCAACCGCTCTCCCCGGCTGCCGGAGGCGAAGAAGCGGCTACTAGGTGCACCGCTGACGTGAACCGCACTTGTAGGCTGAAAAGCGCGGCTTCTGCAGAAAGACGCCGGCAACCACCGCTTTCATGCGGACAGCTGCGGAGAGCCGGAGTCTGCGTCTCCGGCGGACTGCATCATGGCGAAAAGCTTTTCCAGCGTTTATCGCAGGAAGAAAGCTTGCCAGCACAGTGCACGCATCCCGCCCTTGCCCAGAAACATATATTTGCTGAACACTCCAAAAACACTACTCTTTCCTAGGCAAGCTTCAAACTGCTGTCAGATGTCCGTGCTCTCTGTTTTCTGCTGCCCTGCTCGTGGTAGAGGAGTGCACAGCTCACCCTGGCATTCAGTGCACAGCGAAGTCAACTGCAAAAAACCAGCAGCTGCTCACTCCCAAACACAAGGCGCTGTCTATGTCCTTGCTTCCCGAGCAATTCAGCACAGCCCTTCTTCTCTGCAGCTGCCATCGAGATCTCTGCAACTTGTAAACGCATGGTACGAACAAGAATTCTCCAGATTCGTCTGCATCAGGACCAAGTCAAAACCCAGTAAGGTCGTCCTGGAAAACCTGCCAGAAGCATGCCAGCGGTGAATTGAAATGGCTGGCAGCTGCATCCACCGTCTTCTAGCAGTACCAAGGCTGCGCACACAAGCCGGTTTCGTTCTTCGCCTCTCAGAAGCCAACCGCTCTCCCCGGCTGCCGGAGGCGAAGAAGCGGCTACTAGGTGCACCGCTGACGTGAACCGCACTTGTAGGCTGCAAAGCGCGGTTTCGGCAGAAAGAAGCCGGCAACCGCCGCTTTCCTGCGGACAGCTGCGGAGAGCCGAAGTCTGCGTCCCAAGCGGACTGCATCATGGCGAAAATCTTTTCCAGCGTGTCTCGCAGGGAGAAAGCTTGCCAGCACAGTGCACGCATCCCGCCCTTGCCCAGAAACATGGATTTGCTGAACACTCCAAAAACACTGCTCTTTCCTAGGCAAGCTTCAAACTGCTGTCAGACGTCTGTGCTCTCTGTTTTCTGCTGCCCTGCTCTTTGTAGAGGAGTGCACAGCTCACCCTGGCATTCAGTGCACAGCGAAGTCAATTGCAAAAAACCAGCAGCTGCTCACTCCCAAACACAAGGCGCTGTCTATGTCCTTGCTTCCCGAGCAATTCAGCACAGCCCTTCTTCTCTGCAGCTGCCATCGAGATCTCTGCATCTCGGAAGCTCAGGGCAGGAACAAGAATGCTCCAGATTCGTCTGCATCAGGACCAAGTCAAAACGCAGGAAAGTCGTCCTGGAGCACCTGCCAGAAGCATGCCAGCGGTGAATTGAAAGGGCTGGCAGCTGCAACCACCGTCCTCTAGCAGTGCCAAGGCAGCGCACACAAGCAAGTTTCGTTCTTCGCCTCTCAGAAGCCAACCGCTCTCCCCGGCTGCCGGAGGCGAAGAAGCGGCTACTAGGTGCACCGCTGAAGTGAACCGCACTTGTAGGCTGAAAAGCGCGGCTTCTGCAGAAAGACGCCGGCAACCACCGCTTTCCTGCGGACAGCTGCGGAGAGCCGGAGTCTGTGTCTCTAGCTGACTGCATCATAGCGAAAAGCTTTTCCAGCGTGTCTTGCAGGGAGAAAGCTTGCCAGCACAGTGCACGCACCCCGCCCTTGCCCAGAAACATGGATTTGCTGAACACTCCAAAAACACTACTCTTTCCTAGGCAAGCTTCAAACTGCTGTCAGCCATCTGTGCTCTCTGTTTTCGGCTGTCCTGCTCGTTGTAGAAGTGTGCAGAGCTCCACCTGACATTCAGTGCACAGCGAAGTCAACTGCAAAAAACCAGCAGCTGCTCACTCCCAAACACAAGGCGCTGTCTATGTCCTTGCTTCCCGAGCAACTCAGCACAGCCCTTCTTCTCTGCAGCTGCCATCGAGATCTCTGCAACTTGTAAACGCAGGGTACGAACAAGAATTCTCCAGATTCGTCTGCATCAGGACCAATTCAAAACGCAGGAAAGTCGTCCTGGAGCACCTGCCAGAAGCATGCCAGCGGTGAATTGAAAGGGCTGGCAGCTGCAACCACCGTCCTCTAGCAGTGCCAAGGCTGCGCACACAAGCCAGTTTCGTTCTTCGCCTCTCAGAAGCCAACCGCTCTCCCCGGCTGCCGGAGGCGAAGAAGCGGCTACTAGGTGCACCGCTGACGTGAACCGCACTTGTAGGCCGCAAAGCGCGGCTTCCACAGAAAGACGCCGGCAACCACCGCTTCCCTGCGGACAGCTGCGGAGAGCCGAAGTCTGCGTCTCTAGCAGACTGCATCATAGCGACAAGCTTTTCCAGCGTGTCTCGCAGGGAGAAAGCTTGCCAGCACAGTGCACGCATCCCGCCCTTGCCCAGAAACATGGATCTGCTGAACACTCCAAAAACACTGCTCTTTCCTAGGCAAGCTTCAAACTGCTGTCAGCCATCTGTGCTCTCTGTTTTCTGCTGCCCTGCTCGTGGTAGAAGAGTGCACAGCTCCACCTGACATTCAGTGCACAGCGAATTCAACTGCAAAAAACCAGCAGCTGCTCACTCCCAAACACAAGGCGCTGTCTATGTCCTTGCCTCCCGTGCAATTCAGCACAGCCCTTCTTTTCTGCAGCTGCCATCGAGTTCTCTGCAACTCGGAAGCTCAGGGCACGAACAAGAATTCTCCAGATTCGTCTGCATCAGGACCAAATCAAAACGCAGGAAAGTAGTCCTGGAGCACCTGCCAGAAGCATGCCAGCGGTGAATTGAAAGGGCTGGCAGCAGCAACCACCGTCCTCTAGCAGTGCCAAGGCAGCGCACACAAGCAAGTTTCGTTCTTCGCCTCTCAGAAGCCAACCGCTCTCCCCGGCTGCCGGAGGCGAAGAAGCGGCTACTCGGTGCACCGCTGATGTGAACCGCACTTGTAGGCTGAAAAGCGCGGCTTCTGCAGAAAGACGCCGGCAACCACCGCTTTCCTGCGGACAGCTGCGGATAGCCGGAGTCTGCGTCTCTAGCGGACTGCATCATAGCGAAAAGCTTTTCCAGCGTGTCTCGCAGAGAGAAAGCTTGCCAGCACAGTGCACGCATCCCACCCTTTCCCAGAAACATGGATTTGCTGAACACTCCAAAAACACTGCTCTTTCCTAGGCAAGCTTCAAACTGCTGTCAGCCATCTGTGCTCTCTGTTTTCTGCTGCCCTGCTCGTGGTAGAAGAGTGCACAGCTCCACCTGACATTCAGTGCACAGTGAAGTCAACTGCAAAAAACCAGCAGCTGCTCACTCCCAAACACAAGGCGCTTTCTATGTCCTTGCTTCCCGAGCAATTCAGCGCAGCCATTCTTCTCTGCAGCTGCCATCGAGATCTCTGCAACTCGTAAACTCAGGGTACGAACAAGAATTCTCCAGATTCGTCTGCATCAGGACCAAGTCAAAACGCAGGAAAGTCGTCCTGGAGCACCTGCCAGAAGCATGCCAGCGGTGAATTGAAAGGGCTGGCAGCTGCAACCACCGTCCTCTAGCAGTTACAAGGCTGCGCACACGAGCCGGTTTCGTTCTTCGCCTCTCAGAAGCCAACCGCTCTCCCCGGCTGCCGGAGGCGAAGAAGCGGCTACTAGGTGCACCGCTGACGTGAACCGCACTTGTAGGCTGAAAAGCGCGGCTTCTGCAGAAAGACGCCGGCAACCACCGCTTTCATGCGGACAGCTGCGGAGAGCCGGAGTCTGCGTCTCCGGCGGACTGCATCATGGCGAAAAGCTTTTCCAGCGTTTATCGCAGGAAGAAAGCTTGCCAGCACAGTGCACGCATCCCGCCCTTGCCCAGAAACATATATTTGCTGAACACTCCAAAAACACTACTCTTTCCTAGGCAAGCTTCAAACTGCTGTCAGATGTCCGTGCTCTCTGTTTTCTGCTGCCCTGCTCGTGGTAGAGGAGTGCACAGCTCACCCTGGCATTCAGTGCACAGCGAAGTCAACTGCAAAAAACCAGCAGCTGCTCACTCCCAAACACAAGGCGCTGTCTATGTCCTTGCTTCCCGAGCAATTCAGCACAGCCCTTCTTCTCTGCAGCTGCCATCGAGATCTCTGCAACTTGTAAACGCATGGTACGAACAAGAATTCTCCAGATTCGTCTGCATCAGGACCAAGTCAAAACCCAGAAAGTCGTCCTGGAGCACCTGCCAGAAGCATGCCAGCGGTGAATTGAAATGGCTGGCAGCTGCAGGCACCGTCTTCTAGCAGTGCCAAGGCTGCGCACACAAGCCAGTTTCGTTCTTCGCCTCTCAGAAGCCAACCGCTCTCCCCGGCTGCCGGAGGCGAAGAAGCGGCTACTAGGTGCACCGCTGACGTGAACCGCACTTGTAGGCCGCAAAGCGCGGCTTCGGCAGAAAGACGCCGGCAACCACCGCTTCCCTGCGGACAGCTGCGGAGAGCCGAAGTCTGCGTCTCTAGCAGACTGCATCATAGCGACAAGCTTTTCCAGCGTGTCTCGCAGGGAGAAAGCTTGCCAGCACAGTGCACGCATCCCGCCCTTGCCCAGAAACATGGATCTGCTGAACACTCCAAAAACACTGCTCTTTCCTAGGCAAGCTTCAAACTGCTGTCAGCCATCTGTGCTCTCTGTTTTCTGCTGCCCTGCTCGTGGTAGAAGAGTGCACAGCTCCACCTGACATTCAGTGCACAGCGAAGTCAACTGCAAAAAACCAGCAGCTGCTCACTCCCAAACACAAGGCGCTTTTTATGTCCTTGCTTCCCGAACAATTCTGCACAGCCCTTCTTTTCTGCAGCTGCCATCGAGTTCTCTGCAACTCGGAAGCTCAGGTCACGAACAAGAATTCTCCAGATTCGTCTGCATCAGGACCAAGTCAAAACCCAGAAAGTCGTCCTGGAGCACCTGCCAGAAGCATGCCAGCGGTGAATTGAAATGGCTGGCAGCTGCAGCCACCGTCTTCTAGCAGTGCCAAGGCTGCGCACACAAGCCGGTTTCGTTCTTCGCCTCTCAGAAGCCAACCACTCTCCCCGGCTGCCGGAGGCGAAGAAGCGGCTACTAGGTGCACCGCTGACGTGAACCGCACTTGTAGGCTGCAACGCGCGGCCTCGGCAGAAAGACGCCGGCAACCGCCGCTTTCCTGCGGACAGCTGCCGAGAGCCGAAGTCTGCGTCTCTAGCCGACTGCATCATAGCGAAAAGCTTTTCCAGCGTGTCTCGCAGGGAGAAAGCTTGCCAGCGCAGTGCACGCATCCCGTCCTTGCCCAGAAATATATATTTGCTGAACACTCCAAAAACACTACTTTGTCCTAGGCAAGCTTCAAACTGCTGTCAGACGTGCGTGCTCCTTGTTTTCTGCTGCCCTGCTCGTTGTAGAGGAATGCACAGCTCACCCTGGCATTCAGTGCACAGCGATGTCAATTGCAAAAAACCAGCATCTGCTCACTCGCAAACACAAGGCGCTGTCTATGTCCTTGCTTCCCGAGCAACTCAGCACAGCCCTTCTTCTCTGCAGCTGCCATCGAGATCTCTGCAACTTGTAAACGCAGGGTACGAACAAGAATTCTCCAGATTCGTCTGCATCAGGACCAATTCAAAACGCAGGAAAGTCGTCCTGGAGCACCTGCCAGAAGCATGCCAGCGGTGAATTGAAAGGGCTGGCAGCTGCAACCACCGTCCTCTAGCAGTGCCAAGGCTGCGCACACAAGCCAGTTTCGTTCTTCGCCTCTCAGAAGCCAACCGCTCTCCCCGGCTGCCGGAGGCGAAGAAGCGGCTACTAGGTGCACCGCCGACGTGAACCGCACTTGTAGGCCGCAAAGCGCGACTTCGGCAGAAAGACGCCGGCAACCACCGCTTTCCTGCGGACAGCTGCGGAGAGCCGAAGTCTGCGTCTCTAGCAGACTGCATCATAGCGACAAGCTTTTCCAGCGTGTCTCGCAGGGAGAAAGCTTGCCAGCACAGTGCACGCATCCCGCCCTTTCCCAGAAACATGGATCTGCTGAACACTCCAAAAACACTGCTCTTTCCTAGGCAAGCTTCAAACTGCTGTCAGACATCTGTGCTCTCTGTTTTCTGCTGCCCTGCTCGTGGTAGAAGAGTGCACAGCTCCACCTGACATTCAGTGCACAGTGAAGTCAACTGCAAAAAACCAGCAGCTGCTCACTCCCAAACACAAGGCGCTGTCTATGTCCTTCCTTCCCGAGCAATTCAGCACAGCCCTTCTTTTCTGCAGCTGCCATCGAGTTCTCTGCAACTCGGAAGCTCAGGGCACGAACAAGAATTCTCCAGATTCGTCTGCATCAGGACCAAGTCAAAACCCAGAAAGTCGTCCTGGAGCACCTGCCAGAAGCATGCCAGCGGTGAATTGAAATGGCTGGCAGCTGCAGGCACCGTCTTCTAGCAGTGCCAAGGCTGCGCACACAAGCCGGTTTCGTTCTTCGCCTCTCAGAAGCCAACCACTCTCCCCGGCTGCCGGAGGCGAAGAAGCGGCTACTAGGTGCACCGCTGACGTGAACCGCACTTGTAGGCTGCAACGCGCGGCCTCGGCAGAAAGACGCCGGCAACCGCCGCTTTCCTGCGGACAGCTGCCGAGAGCCGAAGCCTGCGTCTCTAGCCGACTGCATCATAGCGAAAAGCTTTTCCTGCGTGTCTCGCAGGGAGAAAGCTTGCCAGCGCAGTGCACGCATCCCGTCCTTGCCCAGAAATATATATTTGCTGAACACTCCAAAAACACTACTTTGTCCTAGGCAAGCTTCAAACTGCTGTCAGACGTGCGTGCTCTTTGTTTTCTGCTGCCCTGCTCGTTGTAGAGGAATGCACAGCTCACCCTGGCATTCAGTGCACAGCGATGTCAATTGCAAAAAACCAGCATCTGCTCACTCGCAAACACAAGGCGCTTTCTATGTCCTTGCTTCCCGAGCAATTCAGCGCAGCCCTTCTTCTCTGCAGCTGCCATCGAGATCTCTGCAACTCTTAACTCAGGGTACGAACAAGAATTCTCCTGATTCGTCTGCATCAGGACCAAGTCAAAACGCAGGAAAGTCGTCCTGGAGCACCTGCCAGAAGCATGCCAGCGGTGAATTGAAATGGCTGGCAGCTGCAACCACCGTCCTCTAGCAGTGCCAAGGCAGCGCACACAAGCAAGTTTCGTTCTTCGCCTCTCAGAAGCCAACCGCTCTCCCCGGCTGCCGGAGGCGAAGAAGCGGCTACTAGGTGCACCGCTGACGTGAACCGCACTTGTAGGCTGAAAAGCGCGGCTTCTGCAGAAAGACGCCGGCAACCACCGCTTCCCTGCGGACAGCTGCGGAGAGCCGAAGTCTGCGTCTCTAGCAGACTGCATCATAGCGACAAGCTTTTCCAGCGTGTCTCGCAGGGAGAAAGCTTGCCAGCACAGTGCACGCATCCCGCCCTTGCCCAGAAACATGGATCTGCTGAACACTCCAAAAACACTGCTCTTTCCTAGGCAAGCTTCAAACTGCTGTCAGCCATCTGTGCTCTCTGTTTTCGGCTGTCCTGCTCGTTGTAGAAGTGTGCACAGCTCCACCTGACATTCAGTGCACAGCGAAGTCAACTGCAAAAAACCAGCAGCTGCTCACTCCCAAACACAAGGCGCTGTCTATGTCCTTGCTTCCCGAGCAACTCAGCACAGCCCTTCTTCTCTGCAGCTGCCATCGAGATCTCTGCAACTTGTAAACGCAGGGTACGAACAAGAATTCTCCAGATTCGTCTGCATCAGGACCAATTCAAAACGCAGGAAAGTCGTCCTGGAGCACCTGCCAGAAGCATGCCAGCGGTGAATTGAAAGGGCTGGCAGCTGCAACCACCGTCCTCTAGCAGTGCCAAGGCTGCGCACACAAGCCAGTTTCGTTCTTCGCCTCTCAGAAGCCAACCGCTCTCCCCGGCTGCCGGAGGCGAAGAAGCGGCTACTAGGTGCACCGCTGACGTGAACCGCACTTGTAGGCCGCAAAGCGCGGCTTCCACAGAAAGACGCCGGCAACCACCGCTTCCCTGCGGACAGCTGCGGAGAGCCGAAGTCTGCGTCTCTAGCAGACTGCATCATAGCGACAAGCTTTTCCAGCGTGTCTCGCAGGGAGAAAGCTTGCCAGCACAGTGCACGCATCCCGCCCTTGCCCAGAAACATGGATCTGCTGAACACTCCAAAAACACTGCTCTTTCCTAGGCAAGCTTCAAACTGCTGTCAGCCATCTGTGCTCTCTGTTTTCTGCTGCCCTGCTCGTGGTAGAAGAGTGCACAGCTCCACCTGACATTCAGTGCACAGCGAATTCAACTGCAAAAAACCAGCAGCTGCTCACTCCCAAACACAAGGCGCTGTCTATGTCCTTGCTTCCCGTGCAATTCAGCACAGCCCTTCTTTTCTGCAGCTGCCATCGAGTTCTCTGCAACTCGGAAGCTCAGGGCACGAACAAGAATTCTCCAGATTCGTCTGCATCAGGACCAAATCAAAACGCAGGAAAGTAGTCCTGGAGCACCTGCCAGAAGCATGCCAGCGGTGAATTGAAAGGGCTGGCAGCAGCAACCACCGTCCTCTAGCAGTGCCAAGGCAGCACACACAAGCAAGTTTCGTTCTTCGCCTCTCAGAAGCCAACCGCTCTCCCCGGCTGCCGGAGGCGAAGAAGCGGCTACTAGGTGCACCGCTGATGTGAACCGCACTTGTAGGCTGAAAAGCGCGGCTTCTGCAGAAAGACGCCGGCAACCACCGCTTTCCTGCGGACAGCTGCGGATAGCCGGAGTCTGCGTCTCTAGCGGACTGCATCATAGCGAAAAGCTTTTCCAGCGTGTCTCGCAGAGAGAAAGCTTGCCAGCACAGTGCACGCATCCCACCCTTTCCCAGAAACATGGATTTGCTGAACACTCCAAAAACACTGCTCTTTCCTAGGCAAGCTTCAAACTGCTGTCAGACATCTGTGCTCTCTGTTTTCTGCTGCCCTGCTCGTTGTAGAAGAGTGCACAGCTCCACCTGACATTCAGTGCACAATGAAGTCAACTGCAAAAAACCAGCAGCTGCTCACTCCCAAACACAAGGCGCTTTCTATGTCCTTGCTTCCCGAGCAATTCAGCGCAGCCATTCTTCTCTGCAGCTGCCATCGAGATCTCTGCAACTCGTAAACTCAGGGTACGAACAAGAATTCTCCAGATTCGTCTGCATCAGGACCAAGTCAAAACGCAGGAAAGTCGTCCTGGAGCACCTGCCAGAAGCATTCCAGCGGTGAATTGAAAGGGCTGGCAGCTGCAACCACCGTCCTCTAGCAGTTACAAGGCTGCGCACACGAGCCGGTTTCGTTCTTCGCCTCTCAGAAGCCAACCGCTCTCCCCGGCTGCCGGAGGCGAAGAAGCGGCTACTAGGTGCACCGCTGACGTGAACCGCACTTGTAGGCTGAAAAGCGCGGCTTCGGCAGAAAGACGCCGGCAACCACCGCTTTCATGCGGACAGCTGCGGAGAGCCGGAGTCTGCGTCTCCGGCGGACTGCATCATGGCGACAAGCTTTTCCAGCGTGTCTCGCAGGGAGAAAGCTTGCCAGCACAGTGCACGCATCCCGCCCTTGCCCAGAAACATATATTTGCTGAACACTCCAAAAACACTGCTCTTTCCTAGGCAAGCTTCAAACTGCTGTCAGCCATCTGTGCTCTCTGTTTTCTGCTGCCCTGCTCGTGGTAGAAGAGTGCACAGCTCCACCTGACATTCAGTGCACAGCGAAGTCAACTGCAAAAAACCAGCAGCTGCTCACTCCCAAACACAAGGCGCTGTAAATGTCCTTGCTTCCCGAGCAATTCAGCGCAGCCCTTCTTCTCCGCATCTCGGAAGCTCAGGGCACGAACAAGAATTCTCCAGATTCGTCTGCATCAGGACCAAGTCAAAACGCAGAAAAGTCGTCCTGGAGCACCTGCCAGAAGCATGCCAGCGGTGAATTGAAAGGGCTGGCAGCTGCAGCCACCGTCCTCTAGCAGTGCCAAGGCTGCGCACACGAGCCGGTTTCGTTCTGCGCCTCTCAGAAGCCAACCGCTCTCCCCGGCTGCCGGAGGCGAAGAAGCGGCTACTAGGTGCACCGCTGACGTGAACCGCACTTGTAGGCTGAAAAGCGCGGCTTTTGCAGAAAGACGCCGGCAACCACCGCTTTCCTGCGGACAGCTGCGGAAGCCGGAGTCTGCGTCCCAAGCGGACTGCATCATGGCGAAAAGCTTTTCCAGCGTTTATCGCAGGAAGAAAGCTTGCCAGCACAGTGCACGCATCCCGCCCTTGCCCAGAAACATATATTTGCTGAACACTCCAAAAACACTACTCTTTCCTAGGCAAGCTTCAAACTGCTGTCAGATGTCCGTGCTCTCTGTTTTCTGCTGCCCTGCTCGTTGTAGAGGAGTGCACAGCTCACCCTGGCATTCAGTGCACAGCGAAGTCAACTGCAAAAAACCAGCAGCTGCTCACTCCCAAACACAAGGCGCTGTCTATGTCCTTGCTTCCCGAGCAATTCAGCACAGCCCTACTTCTCTGCAGCTGCCATCGAGATCTCTGCAACTTGTAAACGCATGGTACGAACAAGAATTCTCCAGATTCGTCTGCATCAGGACCAAGTCAAAACCCAGAAAGTCGTCCTGGAGCACCTGCCAGAAGCATGCCAGCGGTGAATTGAAATGGCTGGCAGCTGCAGGCACCGTCTTCTAGCAGTGCCAAGGCTGCGCACACAAGCCAGTTTCGTTCTTCGCCTCTCAGAAGCCAACCGCTCTCCCCGGCTGCCGGAGGCGAAGAAGCGGCTACTAGGTGCACCGCTGACGTGAACCGCACTTGTAGGCCGCAAAGCGCGGCTTCGGCAGAAAGACGCCGGCAACCACCGCTTCCCTGCGGACAGCTGCGGAGAGCCGAAGTCTGCGTCTCTAGCAGACTGCATCATAGCGACAAGCTTTTCCAGCGTGTCTCGCAGGGAGAAAGCTTGCCAGCACAGTGCACGCATCCCGCCCTTGCCCAGAAACATGGATCTGCTGAACACTCCAAAAACACTGCTCTTTCCTAGGCAAGCTTCAAACTGCTGTCAGCCATCTGTGCTCTCTGTTTTCTGCTGCCCTGCTCGTGGTAGAAGAGTGCACAGCTCCACCTGACATTCAGTGCACAGCGAATTCAACTGCAAAAAACCAGCAGCTGCTCACTCCCAAACACAAGGCGCTGTCTATGTCCTTGCCTCCCGTGCAATTCAGCACAGCCCTTCTTTTCTGCAGCTGCCATCGAGTTCTCTGCAACTCGGAAGCTCAGGGCACGAACAAGAATTCTCCAGATTCGTCTGCATCAGGACCAAATCAAAACGCAGGAAAGTAGTCCTGGAGCACCTGCCAGAAGCATGCCAGCGGTGAATTGAAAGGGCTGGCAGCAGCAACCACCGTCCTCTAGCAGTGCCAAGGCAGCGCACACAAGCAAGTTTCGTTCTTCGCCTCTCAGAAGCCAACCGCTCTCCCCGGCTGCCGGAGGCGAAGAAGCGGCTACTAGGTGCACCGCTGATGTGAACCGCACTTGTAGGCTGAAAAGCGCGGCTTCTGCAGAAAGACGCCGGCAACCACCGCTTTCCTGCGGACAGCTGCGGATAGCCGGAGTCTGCGTCTCTAGCGGACTGCATCATAGCGAAAAGCTTTTCCAGCGTGTCTCGCAGAGAGAAAGCTTGCCAGCACAGTGCACGCATCCCACCCTTTCCCAGAAACATGGATTTGCTGAACACTCCAAAAACACTGCTCTTTCCTAGGCAAGCTTCAAACTGCTGTCAGACATCTGTGCTCTCTGTTTTCTGCTGCCCTGCTCGTTGTAGAAGAGTGCACAGCTCCACCTGACATTCAGTGCACAGTGAAGTCAACTGCAAAAAACCAGCAGCTGCTCACTCCCAAACACAAGGCGCTTTCTATGTCCTTGCTTCCCGAGCAATTCAGCGCAGCCATTCTTCTCTGCAGCTGCCATTGAGATCTCTGCAACTCGTAAACTCAGGGTACGAACAAGAATTCTCCAGATTCGTCTGCATCAGGACCAAGTCAAAACGCAGGAAAGTCGTCCTGGAGCACCTGCCAGAAGCATGCCAGCGGTGAATTGAAAGGGCTGGCAGCTGCAACCACCGTCCTCTAGCAGTTACAAGGCTGCGCACACGAGCCGGTTTCGTTCTTCGCCTCTCAGAAGCCAACCGCTCTCCCCGGCTGCCGGAGGCGAAGAAGCGGCTACTAGGTGCACCGCTGACGTGAACCGCACTTGTAGGCTGAAAAGCGCGGCTTCTGCAGAAAGACGCCGGCAACCACCGCTTTCATGCGGACAGCTGCGGAGAGCCGGAGTCTGCGTCTCCGGCGGACTGCATCATGGCGAAAAGCTTTTCCAGCGTTTATCGCAGGAAGAAAGCTTGCCAGCACAGTGCACGCATCCCGCCCTTGCCCAGAAACATATATTTGCTGAACACTCCAAAAACACTACTCTTTCCTAGGCAAGCTTCAAACTGCTGTCAGATGTCCGTGCTCTCTGTTTTCTGCTGCCCTGCTCGTGGTAGAGGAGTGCACAGCTCACCCTGGCATTCAGTGCACAGCGAAGTCAACTGCAAAAAACCAGCAGCTGCTCACTCCCAAACACAAGGCGCTGTCTATGTCCTTGCTTCCCGAGCAATTCAGCACAGCCCTTCTTCTCTGCAGCTGCCATCGAGATCTCTGCAACTTGTAAACGCATGGTACGAACAAGAATTCTCCAGATTCGTCTGCATCAGGACCAAGTCAAAACCCAGTAAGGTCGTCCTGGAAAACCTGCCAGAAGCATGCCAGCGGTGAATTGAAATGGCTGGCAGCTGCATCCACCGTCTTCTAGCAGTACCAAGGCTGCGCACACAAGCCGGTTTCGTTCTTCGCCTCTCAGAAGCCAACCGCTCTCCCCGGCTGCCGGAGGCGAAGAAGCGGCTACTAGGTGCACCGCTGACGTGAACCGCACTTGTAGGCTGCAAAGCGCGGTTTCGGCAGAAAGAAGCCGGCAACCGCCGCTTTCCTGCGGACAGCTGCGGAGAGCCGAAGTCTGCGTCCCAAGCGGACTGCATCATGGCGAAAATCTTTTCCAGCGTGTCTCGCAGGGAGAAAGCTTGCCAGCACAGTGCACGCATCCCGCCCTTGCCCAGAAACATGGATTTGCTGAACACTCCAAAAACACTGCTCTTTCCTAGGCAAGCTTCAAACTGCTGTCAGACGTCTGTGCTCTCTGTTTTCTGCTGCCCTGCTCTTTGTAGAGGAGTGCACAGCTCACCCTGGCATTCAGTGCACAGCGAAGTCAATTGCAAAAAACCAGCAGCTGCTCACTCCCAAACACAAGGCGCTGTCTATGTCCTTGCTTCCCGAGCAATTCAGCACAGCCCTTCTTCTCTGCAGCTGCCATCGAGATCTCTGCATCTCGGAAGCTCAGGGCAGGAACAAGAATGCTCCAGATTCGTCTGCATCAGGACCAAGTCAAAACGCAGGAAAGTCGTCCTGGAGCACCTGCCAGAAGCATGCCAGCGGTGAATTGAAAGGGCTGGCAGCTGCAACCACCGTCCTCTAGCAGTGCCAAGGCAGCGCACACAAGCAAGTTTCGTTCTTCGCCTCTCAGAAGCCAACCGCTCTCCCCGGCTGCCGGAGGCGAAGAAGCGGCTACTAGGTGCACCGCTGAAGTGAACCGCACTTGTAGGCTGAAAAGCGCGGCTTCTGCAGAAAGACGCCGGCAACCACCGCTTTCCTGCGGACAGCTGCGGAGAGCCGGAGTCTGTGTCTCTAGCTGACTGCATCATAGCGAAAAGCTTTTCCAGCGTGTCTCGCAGGGAGAAAGCTTGCCAGCACAGTGCACGCACCCCGCCCTTGCCCTGAAACATGGATTTGCTGAACACTCCAAAAACACTACTCTTTCCTAGGCAAGCTTCAAACTGCTGTCAGCCATCTGTGCTCTCTGTTTTCGGCTGTCCTGCTCGTTGTAGAAGTGTGCAGAGCTCCACCTGACATTCAGTGCACAGCGAAGTCAACTGCAAAAAACCAGCAGCTGCTCACTCCCAAACACAAGGCGCTGTCTATGTCCTTGCTTCCCGAGCAACTCAGCACAGCCCTTCTTCTCTGCAGCTGCCATCGAGATCTCTGCAACTTGTAAACGCAGGGTACGAACAAGAATTCTCCAGATTCGTCTGCATCAGGACCAATTCAAAACGCAGGAAAGTCGTCCTGGAGCACCTGCCAGAAGCATGCCAGCGGTGAATTGAAAGGGCTGGCAGCTGCAACCACCGTCCTCTAGCAGTGCCAAGGCTGCGCACACAAGCCAGTTTCGTTCTTCGCCTCTCAGAAGCCAACCGCTCTCCCCGGCTGCCGGAGGCGAAGAAGCGGCTACTAGGTGCACCGCTGACGTGAACCGCACTTGTAGGCCGCAAAGCGCGGCTTCCACAGAAAGACGCCGGCAACCACCGCTTCCCTGCGGACAGCTGCGGAGAGCCGAAGTCTGCGTCTCTAGCAGACTGCATCATAGCGACAAGCTTTTCCAGCGTGTCTCGCAGGGAGAAAGCTTGCCAGCACAGTGCACGCATCCCGCCCTTGCCCAGAAACATGGATCTGCTGAACACTCCAAAAACACTGCTCTTTCCTAGGCAAGCTTCAAACTGCTGTCAGCCATCTGTGCTCTCTGTTTTCTGCTGCCCTGCTCGTGGTAGAAGAGTGCACAGCTCCACCTGACATTCAGTGCACAGCGAATTCAACTGCAAAAAACCAGCAGCTGCTCACTCCCAAACACAAGGCGCTGTCTATGTCCTTGCCTCCCGTGCAATTCAGCACAGCCCTTCTTTTCTGCAGCTGCCATCGAGTTCTCTGCAACTCGGAAGCTCAGGGCACGAACAAGAATTCTCCAGATTCGTCTGCATCAGGACCAAATCAAAACGCAGGAAAGTAGTCCTGGAGCACCTGCCAGAAGCATGCCAGCGGTGAATTGAAAGGGCTGGCAGCAGCAACCACCGTCCTCTAGCAGTGCCAAGGCAGCGCACACAAGCAAGTTTCGTTCTTCGCCTCTCAGAAGCCAACCGCTCTCCCCGGCTGCCGGAGGCGAAGAAGCGGCTACTAGGTGCACCGCTGATGTGAACCGCACTTGTAGGCTGAAAAGCACGGCTTCTGCAGAAAGACGCCGGCAACCACCGCTTTCCTGCGGACAGCTGCGGATAGCCGGAGTCTGCGTCTCTAGCGGACTGCATCATAGCGAAAAGCTTTTCCAGCGTGTCTCGCAGAGAGAAAGCTTGCCAGCACAGTGCACGCATCCCACCCTTTCCCAGAAACATGGATTTGCTGAACACTCCAAAAACACTGCTCTTTCCTAGGCAAGCTTCAAACTGCTGTCAGCCATCTGTGCTCTCTGTTTTCTGCTGCCCTGCTCGTGGTAGAAGAGTGCACAGCTCCACCTGACATTCAGTGCACAGTGAAGTCAACTGCAAAAAACCAGCAGCTGCTCACTCCCAAACACAAGGCGCTTTCTATGTCCTTGCTTCCCGAGCAATTCAGCGCAGCCATTCTTCTCTGCAGCTGCCATCGAGATCTCTGCAACTCGTAAACTCAGGGTACGAACAAGAATTCTCCAGATTCGTCTGCATCAGGACCAAGTCAAAACGCAGGAAAGTCGTCCTGGAGCACCTGCCAGAAGCATGCCAGCGGTGAATTGAAAGGGCTGGCAGCTGCAACCACCGTCCTCTAGCAGTTACAAGGCTGCGCACACGAGCCGGTTTCGTTCTTCGCCTCTCAGAAGCCAACCGCTCTCCCCGGCTGCCGGAGGCGAAGAAGCGGCTACTAGGTGCACCGCTGACGTGAACCGCACTTGTAGGCTGAAAAGCGCGGCTTCTGCAGAAAGACGCCGGCAACCACCGCTTTCATGCGGACAGCTGCGGAGAGCCGGAGTCTGCGTCTCCGGCGGACTGCATCATGGCGAAAAGCTTTTCCAGCGTTTATCGCAGGAAGAAAGCTTGCCAGCACAGTGCACGCATCCCGCCCTTGCCCAGAAACATATATTTGCTGAACACTCCAAAAACACTACTCTTTCCTAGGCAAGCTTCAAACTGCTGTCAGATGTCCGTGCTCTCTGTTTTCTGCTGCCCTGCTCGTGGTAGAGGAGTGCACAGCTCACCCTGGCATTCAGTGCACAGCGAAGTCAACTGCAAAAAACCAGCAGCTGCTCACTCCCAAACACAAGGCGCTGTCTATGTCCTTGCTTCCCGAGCAATTCAGCACAGCCCTTCTTCTCTGCAGCTGCCATCGAGATCTCTGCAACTTGTAAACGCATGGTACGAACAAGAATTCTCCAGATTCGTCTGCATCAGGACCAAGTCAAAACCCAGAAAATCGTCCTGGAGCACCTGCCAGAAGCATGCCAGCGGTGAATTGAAATGGCTGGCAGCTGCAGGCACCGTCTTCTAGCAGTGCCAAGGCTGCGCACACAAGCCAGTTTCGTTCTTCGCCTCTCAGAAGCCAACCGCTCTCCCCGGCTGCCGGAGGCGAAGAAGCGGCTACTAGGTGCACCGCTGACGTGAACCGCACTTGTAGGCCGCAAAGCGCGGCTTCGGCAGAAAGACGCCGGCAACCACCGCTTCCCTGCGGACAGCTGCGGAGAGCCGAAGTCTGCGTCTCTAGCAGACTGCATCATAGCGACAAGCTTTTCCAGCGTGTCTCGCAGGGAGAAAGCTTGCCAGCACAGTGCACGCATCCCGCCCTTGCCCAGAAACATGGATCTGCTGAACACTCCAAAAACACTGCTCTTTCCTAGGCAAGCTTCAAACTGCTGTCAGCCATCTGTGCTCTCTGTTTTCTGCTGCCCTGCTCGTGGTAGAAGAGTGCACAGCTCCACCTGACATTCAGTGCACAGCGAAGTCAACTGCAAAAAACCAGCAGCTGCTCACTCCCAAACACAAGGCGCTTTTTATGTCCTTGCTTCCCGAACAATTCTGCACAGCCCTTCTTTTCTGCAGCTGCCATCGAGTTCTCTGCAACTCGGAAGCTCAGGTCACGAACAAGAATTCTCCAGATTCGTCTGCATCAGGACCAAGTCAAAACCCAGAAAGTCGTCCTGGAGCACCTGCCAGAAGCATGCCAGCGGTGAATTGAAATGGCTGGCAGCTGCAGCCACCGTCTTCTAGCAGTGCCAAGGCTGCGCACACAAGCCGGTTTCGTTCTTCGCCTCTCAGAAGCCAACCACTCTCCCCGGCTGCCGGAGGCGAAGAAGCGGCTACTAGGTGCACCGCTGACGTGAACCGCACTTGTAGGCTGCAACGCGCGGCCTCGGCAGAAAGACGCCGGCAACCGCCGCTTTCCTGCGGACAGCTGCCGAGAGCCGAAGTCTGCGTCTCTAGCCGACTGCATCATAGCGAAAAGCTTTTCCAGCGTGTCTCGCAGGGAGAAAGCTTGCCAGCGCAGTGCACGCATCCCGTCCTTGCCCAGAAATATATATTTGCTGAACACTCCAAAAACACTACTTTGTCCTAGGCAAGCTTCAAACTGCTGTCAGACGTGCGTGCTCCTTGTTTTCTGCTGCCCTGCTCGTTGTAGAGGAATGCACAGCTCACCCTGGCATTCAGTGCACAGCGATGTCAATTGCAAAAAACCAGCATCTGCTCACTCGCAAACACAAGGCGCTGTCTATGTCCTTGCTTCCCGAGCAACTCAGCACAGCCCTTCTTCTCTGCAGCTGCCATCGAGATCTCTGCAACTTGTAAACGCAGGGTACGAACAAGAATTCTCCAGATTCGTCTGCATCAGGACCAATTCAAAACGCAGGAAAGTCGTCCTGGAGCACCTGCCAGAAGCATGCCAGCGGTGAATTGAAAGGGCTGGCAGCTGCAACCACCGTCCTCTAGCAGTGCCAAGGCTGCGCACACAAGCCAGTTTCGTTCTTCGCCTCTCAGAAGCCAACCGCTCTCCCCGGCTGCCGGAGGCGAAGAAGCGGCTACTAGGTGCACCGCCGACGTGAACCGCACTTGTAGGCCGCAAAGCGCGACTTCGGCAGAAAGACGCCGGCAACCACCGCTTTCCTGCGGACAGCTGCGGAGAGCCGAAGTCTGCGTCTCTAGCAGACTGCATCATAGCGACAAGCTTTTCCAGCGTGTCTCGCAGGGAGAAAGCTTGCCAGCACAGTGCACGCATCCCGCCCTTTCCCAGAAACATGGATCTGCTGAACACTCCAAAAACACTGCTCTTTCCTAGGCAAGCTTCAAACTGCTGTCAGACATCTGTGCTCTCTGTTTTCTGCTGCCCTGCTCGTGGTAGAAGAGTGCACAGCTCCACCTGACATTCAGTGCACAGTGAAGTCAACTGCAAAAAACCAGCAGCTGCTCACTCCCAAACACAAGGCGCTGTCTATGTCCTTCCTTCCCGAGCAATTCAGCACAGCCCTTCTTTTCTGCAGCTGCCATCGAGTTCTCTGCAACTCGGAAGCTCAGGGCACGAACAAGAATTCTCCAGATTCGTCTGCATCAGGACCAAGTCAAAACCCAGAAAGTCGTCCTGGAGCACCTGCCAGAAGCATGCCAGCGGTGAATTGAAATGGCTGGCAGCTGCAGGCACCGTCTTCTAGCAGTGCCAAGGCTGCGCACACAAGCCGGTTTCGTTCTTCGCCTCTCAGAAGCCAACCACTCTCCCCGGCTGCCGGAGGCGAAGAAGCGGCTACTAGGTGCACCGCTGACGTGAACCGCACTTGTAGGCTGCAACGCGCGGCCTCGGCAGAAAGACGCCGGCAACCACCGCTTTCCTGCGGACAGCTGCCGAGAGCCGAAGCCTGCGTCTCTAGCCGACTGCATCATAGCGAAAAGCTTTTCCTGCGTGTCTCGCAGGGAGAAAGCTTGCCAGCGCAGTGCACGCATCCCGTCCTTGCCCAGAAATATATATTTGCTGAACACTCCAAAAACACTACTTTGTCCTAGGCAAGCTTCAAACTGCTGTCAGACGTGCGTGCTCTTTGTTTTCTGCTGCCCTGCTCGTTGTAGAGGAATGCACAGCTCACCCTGGCATTCAGTGCAAAGCGATGTCAATTGCAAAAAACCAGCATCTGCTCACTCGCAAACACAAGGCGCTTTCTATGTCCTTGCTTCCCGAGCAATTCAGCGCAGCCCTTCTTCTCTGCAGCTGCCATCGAGATCTCTGCAACTCTTAACTCAGGGTACGAACAAGAATTCTCCTGATTCGTCTCCATCAGGACCAAGTCAAAACGCAGGAAAGTCGTCCTGGAGCACCTGCCAGAAGCATGCCAGCGGTGAATTGAAATGGCTGGCAGCTGCAACCACCGTCCTCTAGCAGTGCCAAGGCAGCGCACACAAGCAAGTTTCGTTCTTCGCCTCTCAGAAGCCAACCGCTCTCCCCGGCTGCCGGAGGCGAAGAAGCGGCTACTAGGTGCACCGCTGACGTGAACCGCACTTGTAGGCTGAAAAGCGCGGCTTCTGCAGAAAGACGCCGGCAACCACCGCTTCCCTGCGGACAGCTGCGGAGAGCCGAAGTCTGCGTCTCTAGCAGACTGCATCATAGCGACAAGCTTTTCCAGCGTGTCTCGCAGGGAGAAAGCTTGCCAGCACAGTGCACGCATCCCGCCCTTGCCCAGAAACATGGATCTGCTGAACACTCCAAAAACACTGCTCTTTCCTAGGCAAGCTTCAAACTGCTGTCAGCCATCTGTGCTCTCTGTTTTCGGCTGTCCTGCTCGTTGTAGAAGTGTGCACAGCTCCACCTGACATTCAGTGCACAGCGAAGTCAACTGCAAAAAACCAGCAGCTGCTCACTCCCAAACACAAGGCGCTGTCTATGTCCTTGCTTCCCGAGCAACTCAGCACAGCCCTTCTTCTCTGCAGCTGCCATCGAGATCTCTGCAACTTGTAAACGCAGGGTACGAACAAGAATTCTCCAGATTCGTCTGCATCAGGACCAATTCAAAACGCAGGAAAGTCGTCCTGGAGCACCTGCCAGAAGCATGCCAGCGGTGAATTGAAAGGGCTGGCAGCTGCAACCACCGTCCTCTAGCAGTGCCAAGGCTGCGCACACAAGCCAGTTTCGTTCTTCGCCTCTCAGAAGCCAACCGCTCTCCCCGGCTGCCGGAGGCGAAGAAGCGGCTACTAGGTGCACCGCTGACGTGAACCGCACTTGTAGGCCGCAAAGCGCGGCTTCCACAGAAAGACGCCGGCAACCACCGCTTCCCTGCGGACAGCTGCGGAGAGCCGAAGTCTGCGTCTCTAGCAGACTGCATCATAGCGACAAGCTTTTCCAGCGTGTCTCGCAGGGAGAAAGCTTGCCAGCACAGTGCACGCATCCCGCCCTTGCCCAGAAACATGGATCTGCTGAACACTCCAAAAACACTGCTCTTTCCTAGGCAAGCTTCAAACTGCTGTCAGCCATCTGTGCTCTCTGTTTTCTGCTGCCCTGCTCGTGGTAGAAGAGTGCACAGCTCCACCTGACATTCAGTGCACAGCGAATTCAACTGCAAAAAACCAGCAGCTGCTCACTCCCAAACACAAGGCGCTGTCTATGTCCTTGCCTCCCGTGCAATTCAGCACAGCCCTTCTTTTCTGCAGCTGCCATCGAGTTCTCTGCAACTCGGAAGCTCAGGGCACGAACAAGAATTCTCCAGATTCGTCTGCATCAGGACCAAATCAAAACGCAGGAAAGTAGTCCTGGAGCACCTGCCAGAAGCATGCCAGCGGTGAATTGAAAGGGCTGGCAGCAGCAACCACCGTCCTCTAGCAGTGCCAAGGCAGCACACACAAGCAAGTTTCGTTCTTCGCCTCTCAGAAGCCAACCGCTCTCCCCGGCTGCCGGAGGCGAAGAAGCGGCTACTAGGTGCACCGCTGATGTGAACCGCACTTGTAGGCTGAAAAGCGCGGCTTCTGCAGAAAGACGCCGGCAACCACCGCTTTCCTGCGGACAGCTGCGGATAGCCGGAGTCTGCGTCTCTAGCGGACTGCATCATAGCGAAAAGCTTTTCCAGCGTGTCTCGCAGAGAGAAAGCTTGCCAGCACAGTGCACGCATCCCACCCTTTCCCAGAAACATGGATTTGCTGAACACTCCAAAAACACTGCTCTTTCCTAGGCAAGCTTCAAACTGCTGTCAGACATCTGTGCTCTCTGTTTTCTGCTGCCCTGCTCGTTGTAGAAGAGTGCACAGCTCCACCTGACATTCAGTGCACAATGAAGTCAACTGCAAAAAACCAGCAGCTGCTCACTCCCAAACACAAGGCGCTTTCTATGTCCTTGCTTCCCGAGCAATTCAGCGCAGCCATTCTTCTCTGCAGCTGCCATCGAGATCTCTGCAACTCGTAAACTCAGGGTACGAACAAGAATTCTCCAGATTCGTCTGCATCAGGACCAAGTCAAAACGCAGGAAAGTCGTCCTGGAGCACCTGCCAGAAGCATTCCAGCGGTGAATTGAAAGGGCTGGCAGCTGCAACCACCGTCCTCTAGCAGTTACAAGGCTGCGCACACGAGCCGGTTTCGTTCTTCGCCTCTCAGAAGCCAACCGCTCTCCCCGGCTGCCGGAGGCGAAGAAGCGGCTACTAGGTGCACCGCTGACGTGAACCGCACTTGTAGGCTGCAAAGCGCGGCTTCGGCAGAAAGACGCCGGCAACCACCGCTTTCATGCGGACAGCTGCGGAGAGCCGGAGTCTGCGTCTCCGGCGGACTGCATCATGGCGACAAGCTTTTCCAGCGTGTCTCGCAGGGAGAAAGCTTGCCAGCACAGTGCACGCATCCCGCCCTTGCCCAGAAACATATATTTGCTGAACACTCCAAAAACACTGCTCTTTCCTAGGCAAGCTTCAAACTGCTGTCAGCCATCTGTGCTCTCTGTTTTCTGCTGCCCTGCTCGTGGTAGAAGAGTGCACAGCTCCACCTGACATTCAGTGCACAGCGAAGTCAACTGCAAAAAACCAGCAGCTGCTCACTCCCAAACACAAGGCGCTGTAAATGTCCTTGCTTCCCGAGCAATTCAGCGCAGCCCTTCTTCTCCGCATCTCGGAAGCTCAGGGCACGAACAAGAATTCTCCAGATTCGTCTGCATCAGGACCAAGTCAAAACGCAGAAAAGTCGTCCTGGAGCACCTGCCAGAAGCATGCCAGCGGTGAATTGAAAGGGCTGGCAGCTGCAGCCACCGTCCTCTAGCAGTGCCAAGGCTGCGCACACGAGCCGGTTTCGTTCTGCGCCTCTCAGAAGCCAACCGCTCTCCCCGGCTGCCGGAGGCGAAGAAGCGGCTACTAGGTGCACCGCTGACGTGAACCGCACTTGTAGGCTGAAAAGCGCGGCTTTTGCAGAAAGACGCCGGCAACCACCGCTTTCCTGCGGACAGCTGCGGAAGCCGGAGTCTGCGTCCCAAGCGGACTGCATCATGGCGAAAAGCTTTTCCAGCGTTTATCGCAGGAAGAAAGCTTGCCAGCACAGTGCACGCATCCCGCCCTTGCCCAGAAACATATATTTGCTGAACACTCCAAAAACACTACTCTTTCCTAGGCAAGCTTCAAACTGCTGTCAGATGTCCGTGCTCTCTGTTTTCTGCTGCCCTGCTCGTTGTAGAGGAGTGCACAGCTCACCCTGGCATTCAGTGCACAGCGAAGTCAACTGCAAAAAACCAGCAGCTGCTCACTCCCAAACACAAGGCGCTGTCTATGTCCTTGCTTCCCGAGCAATTCAGCACAGCCCTACTTCTCTGCAGCTGCCATCGAGATCTCTGCAACTTGTAAACGCATGGTACGAACAAGAATTCTCCAGATTCGTCTGCATCAGGACCAAGTCAAAACCCAGAAAGTCGTCCTGGAGCACCTGCCAGAAGCATGCCAGCGGTGAATTGAAATGGCTGGCAGCTGCAGGCACCGTCTTCTAGCAGTGCCAAGGCTGCGCACACAAGCCAGTTTCGTTCTTCGCCTCTCAGAAGCAAACCGCTCTCCCCGGCTGCCGGAGGCGAAGAAGCGGCTACTAGGTGCACCGCTGACGTGAACCGCACTTGTAGGCCGCAAAGCGCGGCTTCGGCAGAAAGACGCCGGCAACCACCGCTTCCCTGCGGACAGCTGCGGAGAGCCGAAGTCTGCGTCTCTAGCAGACTGCATCATAGCGACAAGCTTTTCCAGCGTGTCTCGCAGGGAGAAAGCTTGCCAGCACAGTGCACGCATCCCGCCCTTGCCCAGAAACATGGATCTGCTGAACACTCCAAAAACACTGCTCTTTCCTAGGCAAGCTTCAAACTGCTGTCAGCCATCTGTGCTCTCTGTTTTCTGCTGCCCTGCTCGTGGTAGAAGAGTGCACAGCTCCACCTGACATTCAGTGCACAGCGAAGTCAACTGCAAAAAACCAGCAGCTGCTCACTCCCAAACACAAGGCGCTTTTTATGTCCTTGCTTCCCGAACAATTCTGCACAGCCCTTCTTTTCTGCAGCTGCCATCGAGTTCTCTGCAACTCGGAAGCTCAGGGCACGAACAAGAATTCTCCAGATTCGTCTGCATCAGGACCAAGTCAAAACCCAGAAAGTCGTCCTGGAGCACCTGCCAGAAGCATGCCAGCGGTGAATTGAAATGGCTGGCAGCTGCAGCCACCGTCTTCTAGCAGTGCCAAGGCTGCGCACACAAGCCGGTTTCGTTCTTCGCCTCTCAGAAGCCAACCACTCTCCCCGGCTGCCGGAGGCGAAGAAGCGGCTACTAGGTGCACCGCTGACGTGAACCGCACTTGTAGGCTGCAACGCGCGGCCTCGGCAGAAAGACGCCGGCAACCGCCGCTTTCCTGCGGACAGCTGCCGAGAGCCGAAGTCTGCGTCTCTAGCCGACTGCATCATAGCGAAAAGCTTTTCCTGCGTGTCTCGCAGGGAGAAAGCTTGCCAGCGCAGTGCACGCATCCCGTCCTTTCCCAGAAATATATATTTGCTGAACACTCCAAAAACACTACTTTGTCCTAGGCAAGCTTCAAACTGCTGTCAGACGTGCGTGCTCCTTGTTTTCTGCTGCCCTGCTCGTTGTAGAGGAATGCACAGCTCACCCTGGCATTCAGTGCACAGCGATGTCAATTGCAAAAAACCAGCATCTGCTCACTCGCAAACACAAGGCGCTGTCTATGTTCTTGCTTCCCGAGCAACTCAGCGCAGCCCTTCTTCCCCGCATCTCGGAAGCTCAGGGCACGAACAAGAATTCTCCAGATTCGTCTGCATCAGGACCAAGTCAAAACTCAAAAAAGTCGTCCTGGAGCACCTGCCACAAGCATGCCATAGGTGAACTGAAAGGGCTGGCAGCTGCAGCCACCGTCCTCTAGCAGTGCCAAGGCAGCGCACACAAGCCGGTTTCGTTCTTCGCCTCTCAGAAGCCAACCGCTCTCCCCGGCTGCCGGAGGCGAAGAAGCGGCTACTAGGTGCACCGCTGACGTGAACCGCACTTGTAGGCTACAACGCGCGGCTTCGGCAGACAGAAGCCGGCAACCGTCGCTTTCCTGCGGACAGCTGCGGCGAGCCGAAGTCTGCGTCTCAAGCGGACTGCATCATAGCGAAAAGCTTTTCCAGCGTGTCTCGCAGGGAGAAAGCTTGCCAGCACAGTGCACGCATCCCGCCCTTGCCCAGAAACATGGATCTGCTGAACACTCCAAAATTACTGCTCTTTCCTAGGCAAGCTTCAAACTGCTGTCAGCCATCTGTGCTCTCTGTTTTCGGCTGTCCTGCTCGTTGTAGAAGTGTGCACAGCTCCACCTGACATTCAGTGCACAGCGAAGTCAACTGCAAAAAACCAGCAGCTGCTCACTCCCAAACACAAGGCGCTGTCTATGTCCTTGCTTCCCGAGCAACTCAGCACAGCCCTTCTTCTCTGCAGCTGCCATCGAGATCTCTGCAACTTGTAAACGCAGGGTACGAACAAGAATTCTCCAGATTCGTCTGCATCAGGACCAAGTCAAAACGCAGGAAAGTCGTCCTGGAGCACCTGCCAGAAGCATGCCAGCGGTGAATTGAAAGGGCTGGCAGCTGCAACCACCGTCCTCTAGCAGTGCCAAGGCTGCGCACACAAGCCAGTTTCGTTCTTCGCCTCTCAGAAGCCAACCGCTCTCCCCGGCTGCCGGAGGCGAAGAAGCGGCTACTAGGTGCACCGCCGACGTGAACCGCACTTGTAGGCCGCAAAGCGCGACTTCGGCAGAAAGACGCCGGCAACCACCGCTTTCCTGCGGACAGCTGCGGAGAGCCGAAGTCTGCGTCTCTAGCAGACTGCATCATAGCGACAAGCTTTTCCAGCGTGTCTCGCAGGGAGAAAGCTTGCCAGCACAGTGCACGCATCCCGCCCTTTCCCAGAAACATGGATCTGCTGAACACTCCAAAAACACTGCTCTTTCCTAGGCAAGCTTCAAACTGCTGTCAGCCATCTGTGCTCTCTGTTTTCTGCTGCCCTGCTCGTGGTAGAAGAGTGCACAGCTCCACCTGACATTCAGTGCACAGCGAAGTCAACTGCAAAAAACCAGCAGCTGCTCACTCCCAAACACAAGGCGCTGTAAATGTCCTTGCTTCCCGAGCAATTCAGCGCAGCCCTTCTTCTCCGCATCTCGGAAGCTCAGGGCACGAACAAGAATTCTCCAGATTCGTCTGCATCAGGACCAAGTCAAAACGCAGAAAAGTCGTCCTGGAGCACCTGCCAGAAGCATGCCAGCGGTGAATTGAAAGGGCTGGCAGCTGCAGCCACCGTCCTCTAGCAGTGCCAAGGCTGCGCACACGAGCCGGTTTCGTTCTGCGCCTCTCAGAAGCCAACCGCTCTCCCCGGCTGCCGGAGGCGAAGAAGCGGCTACTAGGTGCACCGCTGACGTGAACCGCACTTGTAGGCTGAAAAGCGGCTTTTGCAGAAAGACGCCGGCAACCACCGCTTTCCTGCGGACAGCTGCGGAGAGCCGGAGTCTGCGTCCCAAGCGGACTGCATTATGGCGAAAAGCTTTTCCAGCGTTTATCGCAGGAAGAAAGCTTGCCAGCACAGTGCACGCATCCCGCCCTTGCCCAGAAACATATATTTGCTGAACACTCCAAAAACACTACTCTTTCCTAGGCAAGCTTCAAACTGCTGTCAGATGTCCGTGCTCTCTGTTTTCTGCTGCCCTGCTCGTTGTAGAGGAGTGCACAGCTCACCCTGGCATTCAGTGCACAGCGAAGTCAACTGCAAAAAACCAGCAGCTGCTCACTCCCAAACACAAGGCGCTGTCTATGTCCTTGCTTCCCGAGCAATTCAGCACAGCCCTTCTTCTCTGCAGCTGCCATCGAGATCTCTGCAACTTGTAAACGCATGGTACGAACAAGAATTCTCCAGATTCGTCTGCATCAGGACCAAGTCAAAACCCAGAAAGTCGTCCTGGAGCACCTGCCAGAAGCATGCCAGCGGTGAATTGAAATGGCTGGCAGCTGCAGGCACCGTCTTCTACCAGTGCCAAGGCTGCGCACACAAGCCAGTTTCGTTCTTCGCCTCTCAGAAGCCAACCGCTCTCCCCGGCTGCCGGAGGCGAAGAAGCGGCTACTAGATGCACCGCTGACGTGAACCGCACTTGTAGGCCGCAAAGCGCGGCTTCGGCAGAAAGACGCCGGCAACCACCGCTTCCCTGCGGACAGCTGCGGAGAGCCGAAGTCTGCGTCTCTAGCAGACTGCATCATAGCGACAAGCTTTTCCAGCGTGTCTCGCAGGGAGAAAGCTTGCCAGCACAGTGCACGCATCCCGCCCTTGCCCAGAAACATGGATCTGCTGAACACTCCAAAAACACTGCTCTTTCCTAGGCAAGCTTCAAACTGCTGTCAGCCATCTGTGCTCTCTGTTTTCTGCTGCCCTGCTCGTGGTAGAAGAGTGCACAGCTCCACCTGACATTCAGTGCACAGCGAAGTCAACTGCAAAAAACCAGCAGCTGCTCACTCCCAAACACAAGGCGCTTTTTATGTCCTTGCTTCCCGAACAATTCTGCACAGCCCTTCTTTTCTGCAGCTGCCATCGAGTTCTCTGCAACTCGGAAGCTCAGGTCACGAACAAGAATTCTCCAGATTCGTCTGCATCAGGACCAAGTCAAAACCCAGAAAGTCGTCCTGGAGCACCTGCCAGAAGCATGCCAGCGGTGAATTGAAATGGCTGGCAGCTGCAGGCACCGTCTTCTAGCAGTGCCAAGGCTGCGCACACAAGCCGGTTTCGTTCTTCGCCTCTCAGAAGCCAACCGCTCTCCCCGGCTGCCGGAGGCGAAGAAGCGGCTACTAGGTGCACCGCTGACGTGAACCGCACTTGTAGGCTGCAACGCGCGGCCTCGGCAGAAAGACGCCGGCAACCGCCGCTTTCCTGCGGACAGCTGCCGAGAGCCGAAGTCTGCGTCTCTAGCCGACTGCATCATAGCGAAAAGCTTTTCCTGCGTGTCTCGCAGGGAGAAAGCTTGCCAGCGCAGTGCACGCATCCCGTCCTTTCCCAGAAATATATATTTGCTGAACACTCCAAAAACACTACTTTGTCCTAGGCAAGCTTCAAACTGCTGTCAGACGTGCGTGCTCCTTGTTTTCTGCTGCCCTGCTCGTTGTAGAGGAATGCACAGCTCACCCTGGCATTCAGTGCACAGCGATGTCAATTGCAAAAAACCAGCATCTGCTCACTCGCAAACACAAGGCGCTGTCTATGTTCTTGCTTCCCGAGCAACTCAGCGCAGCCCTTCTTCCCCGCATCTCGGAAGCTCAGGGCACGAACAAGAATTCTCCAGATTCGTCTGCATCAGGACCAAGTCAAAACTCCAAAAAGTCGTCCTGGAGCACCTGCCACAAGCATGCCATAGGTGAACTGATAGGGCTGGCAGCTGCAGCCACCGTCCTCTAGCAGTGCCAAGGCAGCGCACACAAGCCGGTTTCGTTCTTCGCCTCTCAGAAGCCAACCGCTCTCCCCGGCTGCCGGAGGCGAAGAAGCGGCTACTAGGTGCACCGCTGACGTGAACCGCACTTGTAGGCTACAACGCGCGGCTTCGGCAGACAGAAGCCGGCAACCGTCGCTTTCCTGCGGACAGCTGCGGCGAGCCGAAGTCTGCGTCTCAAGCGGACTGCATCATAGCGAAAAGCTTTTCCAGCGTGTCTCGCAGGGAGAAAGCTTGCCAGCACAGTGCACGCATCCCACCCTTGCCCAGAAACATGGATCTGCTGAACACTCCAAAATTACTGCTCTTTCCTAGGCAAGCTTCAAACTGCTGTCAGCCATCTGTGCTCTCTGTTTTCGGCTGTCCTGCTCGTTGTAGAAGTGTGCACAGCTCCACCTGACATTCAGTGCACAGCGAAGTCAACTGCAAAAAACCAGCAGCTGCTCACTCCCAAACACAAGGCGCTGTCTATGTCCTTGCTTCCCGAGCAACTCAGCACAGCCCTTCTTCTCTGCAGCTGCCATCGAGATCTCTGCAACTTGTAAACGCAGGGTACGAACAAGAATTCTCCAGATTCGTCTGCATCAGGACCAAGTCAAAACGCAGGAAAGTCGTCCTGGAGCACCTGCCAGAAGCATGCCAGCGGTGAATTGAAAGGGCTGGCAGCTGCAACCACCGTCCTCTAGCAGTGCCAAGGCTGCGCACACAAGCCAGTTTCGTTCTTCGCCTCTCAGAAGCCAACCGCTCTCCCCGGCTGCCGGAGGCGAAGAAGCGGCTACTAGGTGCACCGCTGACGTGAACCGCACTTGTAGGCCGCAAAGCGCGACTTCGGCAGAAAGACGCCGGCAACCACCGCTTTCCTGCGGACAGCTGCGGAGAGCCGAAGTCTGCGTCTCTAGCAGACTGCATCATAGCGACAAGCTTTTCCAGCGTGTCTCGCAGGGAGAAAGCTTGCCAGCACAGTGCACGCATCCCGCCCTTTCCCAGAAACATGGATCTGCTGAACACTCCAAAAACACTGCTCTTTCCTAGGCAAGCTTCAAACTGCTGTCAGACATCTGTGCTCTCTGTTTTCTGCTGCCCTGCTCGTGGTAGAAGAGTGCACAGCTCCACCTGACATTCAGTGCACAGCGAAGTCAACTGCAAAAAACCAGCAGCTGCTCACTCCCAAACACAAGGCGCTGTCTATGTCCTTCCTTCCCGAGCAATTCAGCACAGCCCTTCTTTTCTGCAGCTGCCATCGAGTTCTCTGCAACTCGGAAGCTCAGGGCACGAACAAGAATTCTCCAGATTCGTCTGCATCAGGACCAAGTCAAAACCCAGAAAGTCGTCCTGGAGCACCTGCCAGAAGCATGCCAGCGGTGAATTGAAATGGCTGGCAGCTGCAGGCACCGTCTTCTAGCAGTGCCAAGGCTGCGCACACAAGCCGGTTTCGTTCTTCGCCTCTCAGAAGCCAACCACTCTCCCCGGCTGCCGGAGGCGAAGAAGCGGCTACTAGGTGCACCGCTGACGTGAACCGCACTTGTAGGCTGCAACGCGCGGCCTCGGCAGAAAGACGCCGGCAACCGCCGCTTTCCTGCGGACAGCTGCCGAGAGCCGAAGTCTGCGTCTCTAGCCGACTGCATCATAGCGAAAAGCTTTTCCTGCGTGTCTCGCAGGGAGAAAGCTTGCCAGCGCAGTGCACGCATCCCGTCCTTGCCCAGAAATATATATTTGCTGAACACTCCAAAAACACTACTTTGTCCTAGGCAAGCTTCAAACTGCTGTCAGACGTGCGTGCTCTTTGTTTTCTGCTGCCCTGCTCGTTGTAGAGGAATGCACAGCTCACCCTGGCATTCAGTGCACAGCGATGTCAATTGCAAAAAACCAGCATCTGCTCACTCGCAAACACAAGGCGCTTTCTATGTCCTTGCTTCCCGAGCAATTCAGCGCAGCCCTTCTTCTCTGCAGCTGCCATCGAGATCTCTGCAACTCTTAACTCAGGGTACGAACAAGAATTCTCCTGATTCGTCTGCATCAGGACCAAGTCAAAACGCAGGAAAGTCGTCCTGGAGCACCTGCCAGAAGCATGCCAGCGGTGAATTGAAATGGCTGGCAGCTGCAACCACCGTCCTCTAGCAGTGCCAAGGCAGCGCACACAAGCAAGTTTCGTTCTTCGCCTCTCAGAAGCCAACCGCTCTCCCCGGCTGCCGGAGGCGAAGAAGCGGCTACTAGGTGCACCGCTGACGTGAACCGCACTTGTAGGCTGAAAAGCGCGGCTTCTGCAGAAAGACGCCGGCAACCACCGCTTTCCTGCGGACAGCTGCGGAGAGCCGGAGTCTGTGTCTCTAGCTGACTGCATTATAGCGAAAAGCTTTTCCAGCGTGTCTCGCAGGGAGAAAGCTTGCCAGCACAGTGCACGCACCCCGCCCTTGCCCATAAACATGGATTTGCTGAACACTCCAAAAACACTGCTCTTTCCTAGGCAAGCTTCAAACTGCTGTTAGCCATCTGTGCTCTCTGTTTTCGGCTGTCCTGCTCGTTGTAGAAGTGTGCACAGCTCCACCTGACATTCAGTGCACAGCGAAGTCAACTGCAAAAACCAGCAGCTGCTCACTCCCAAACACAAGGCGCTGTCTATGTCCTTGCTTCCCGAGCAATTCAGCACAGCCCTTCTTCTCTGCAGCTGCCATCGAGATATCTGCAACTTGTAAACGCATGGTACGAACAAGAATTCTACAGATTCGTCTGCATCAGGACCAAGTCAAAACGCAGGAAAGTCGTCCTGGAGCACCTGCCAGAAGCATGCCAGCGGTGAATTGAAAGGGCTGGCAGCTGCAACCACCGTCCTCTAGCAGTGCCAAGGCTGCGCACACAAGCCAGTTTCGTTCTTCGCCTCTCAGAAGCCAACCGCTCTCCCCGGCTGCCGGAGGCGAAGAAGCGGCTACTAGGTGCACCGCTGACGTGAACCGCACTTGTAGGCCGCAAAGCGCGGCTTCGGCAGAAAGACGCCGGCAACCACCGCTTCCCTGCGGACAGCTGCGGAGAGCCGAAGTCTGCGTCTCTAGCAGACGGCATCATAGCGACAAGCTTTTCCAGCGTGTCTCGCAGGGAGAAAGCTTGCCAGCACAGTGCACGCATCCCGCCCTTGCCCAGAAACATGGATCTGCTGAACACTCCAAAAACACTGCTCTTTCCTAGGCAAGCTTCAAACTGCTGTCAGATGTCCGTGCTCTCTGTTTTCTGCTGCCCTGCTCGTTGTAGAGGAGTGCACAGCTCACCCTGGCATTCAGTGCACAGCGAAGTCAACTGCAAAAAAGCAGCAGCTGCTCACTCCCAAACACAAGGCGCTGTAAATGTCCTTGCTTCCCGAGCAACTCAGCGCAGCCCTTCTTCTCCGCATCTCGGAAGCTCAGGGCACGAACAAGAATTCTCCAGATTCGTCTGCATCAGAACCAAGTCAAAACGCAGGAAAGTCGTCCTGGAGCAACTGCCAGAAGCATCCCAGAGGTGAATTGAAAGCGCAGGCAGCCGCAGCCACCGTCCTCTAGCAGTGCCAAGGCTACGCCCAAAAGCCGGTTTCGTTCTTCGCCTCTCAGAAGGCAACCGCTCTCCCCGGCTGCCGGAGGCGAAGAAGCGGCTACTAGGTGTACCGCTGACGTGAACCGCACTTGTAGGCTGCAACGCGCGGCTTCGGCAGAAAGACGCCGGCAACCGCCGCTTTCCTGCGGACAGCTGCCGAGAGCCGAAGTCTGCGTCTCTAGCCGACTGCATCATAGCGAAAAGCTTTTCCAGCGTGTCTCGCAGGGAGAATGCCTGCCAGCACAGTGCACGCATCCCGCCCTTGCCCAGAAACATATATTTGCTGAACACTCCAAAAACACTGCTCTTTCCTAGGCAGGTTTCAAACTGCTGTCAGACGTCCGTGCTCTCTGTTTTCTGCTGTCCTGCTCGTTGTAGAAGAGTGTATAGCTCCACCTGACATTCAGTGCACAGCGAAGTCAACTGCAAAAAACCAGCAGCTGCTCACTCCCAAACACAAGGCGCTGTCTATGTCCTTGCTTCCCGAGCAATTCAGCACAGCCCTTCTTTTCTGCAGCTGCCATCGAGTTCTTTGCAACTCGTAAACTCAGGGTACGAACAAGAATTCTCCAGATTCGTCTGCATCAGGACCAAGTCAAAACCCAGTAAGGTCGTCCTGGAAAACCTGCCAGAAGCATGCCAGCGGTGAATTGAAATGGCTGGCAGCTGCATCCACCGTCTTCTAGCAGTACCAAGGCTGCGCACACAAGCCGGTTTCGTTCTTCGCCTCTCAGAAGCCAACCGCTCTCCCCGGCTGCCGGAGGCGAAGAAGCGGCTACTAGGTGCACCGCTGACGTGAACCGCACTTGTAGGCTGCAAAGCGCGGTTTCGGCAGAAAGAAGCCGGCAACCGCCGCTTTCCTTGTGGACAGCTGCGGAGAGCCGAAGTCTGCGTCCCAAGCGGACTGCATCATGGCGAAAATCTTTTCCAGCGTGTCTCGCAGGGAGAAAGCTTGCCAGCACAGTGCACGCATCCCGCCCTTGCCCAGAAACATGGATTTGCTGAACACTCCAAAAACACTGCTCTTTCCTAGGCAAGCTTCAAACTGCTGTCAGACGTCTGTGCTCTCTGTTTTCTGCTGCCCTGCTCCTTGTAGAGGAGTGCACAGCTCACCCTGGCATTCAGTGCACAGCGAAGTCAATTGCAAAAAACCAGCAGCTGCTCACTCCCAAACACAAGGCGCTGTCTATGTCCTTGCTTCCCGAGCAATTCAGCACAGCCCTTCTTCTCTGCAGCTGCCATCGAGATCTCTGCATCTCGGAAGCTCAGGGCAGGAACAAGAATGCTCCAGATTCGTCTGCATCAGGACCAAGTCAAAACGCAGGAAAGTCGTCCTGGAAAACCTGCCAGAAGCATGCCAGCGGTGAATTGAAAGGGCTGGCAGCTGCAACCACCGTCCTCTAGCAGTGCCAAGGCAGCGCACACAAGCAAGTTTCGTTCTTCGCCTCTCAGAAGCCAACCGCTCTCCCCGGCTGCCGGAGGCGAAGAAGCGGCTACTAGGTGCACCGCTGAAGTGAACCGCACTTGTAGGCTGAAAAGCGCGGCTTCTGCAGAAAGACGCCGGCAACCACCGCTTTCCTGCGGACAGCTGCGGACAGCCGGAGTCTGTGTCTCTAGCTGACTGCATCATAGCGAAAAGCTTTTCCAGCGTGTCTCGCAGGGAGAAAGCTTGCCAGCACAGTGCACGCACCCCGCCCTTGCCCAGAAACATGGATTTGCTGAACACTCCAAAAACACTACTCTTTCCTAGGCAGGTTTCAAACTGCTGTCAGCCATCTGTGCTCTCTGTTTTCGGCTGTCCTGCTCGTTGTAGAAGTGTGCAGAGCTCCACCTGACATTCAGTGCACAGCGAAGTCAACTGCAAAAAACCAGCAGCTGCTCACTCCCAAACACAAGGCGCTGTCTATGTCCTTGCTTCCCGAGCAACTCAGCACAGCCCTTCTTCTCTGCAGCTGCCATCGAGATCTCTGCAACTTGTAAACGCAGGGTACGAACAAGAATTCTCCAGATTCGTCTGCATCAGGACCAATTCGAAACGCAGGAAAGTCGTCCTGGAGCACCTGCCAGAAGCATGCCAGCGGTGAATTGAAAGGGCTGGCAGCTGCAACCACCGTCCTCTAGCAGTGCCAAGGCTGCGCACACAAGCCAGTTTCGTTCTTCGCCTCTCAGAAGCCAACCGCTCTCCCCGGCTGCCGGAGGCGAAGAAGCGGCTACTAGGTGCACCGCTGACGTGAACCGCACTTGTAGGCCGCAAAGCGCGGCTTCGGCAGAAAGACGCCGGCAACCACCGCTTCCCTGCGGACAGCTGCGGAGAGCCGAAGTCTGCGTCTCTAGCAGACTGCATCATAGCGACAAGCTTTTTCAGCGTGTCTCGCAGGGAGAAAGCTTGCCAGCACAGTGCACGCATCCCGCCCTTGCCCAGAAACATGGATCTGCTGAACACTCCAAAAACACTGCTCTTTCCTAGGCAAGCTTCAAACTGCTGTCAGCCATCTGTGCTCTCTGTTTTCTGCTGCCCTGCTCGTGGTAGAAGAGTGCACAGCTCCACCTGACATTCAGTGCACAGCGAATTCAACTGCAAAAAACCAGCAGCTGCTCACTCCCAAACACAAGGCGCTGTCTATGTCCTTGCTTCCCGTGCAATTCAGCACAGCCCTTCTTTTCTGCAGCTGCCATCGAGTTCTCTGCAACTCGGAAGCTCAGGGCACGAACAAGAATTCTCCAGATTCGTCTGCATCAGGACCACATCAAAACGCAGGAAAGTCGTCCTGGAGCACCTGCCAGAAGCATGCCAGCGGTGAATTGAAAGGGCTGGCAGCAGCAACCACCGTCCTCTAGCAGTGCCAAGGCAGCGCACACAAGCAAGTTTCGTTCTTCGCCTCTCAGAAGCCAACCGCTCTCCCCGGCTGCCGGAGGCGAAGAAGCGGCTAATAGGTGCACCGCTGATGTGAACCGCACTTGTAGGCTGAAAAGCGCGGCTTCTGCAGAAAGACGCCGGCAACCACCGCTTTCCTGCGGACAGCTGCGGATAGCCGGAGTCTGCGTCTCTAGCGGACTGCATCATAGCGAAAAGCTTTTCCAGCGTGTCTCGCAGAGAGAAAGCTTGCCAGCACAGTGCACGCATCCCACCCTTTCCCAGAAACATGGATTTGCTGAACACTCCAAAAACACTGCTCTTTCCTAGGCAAGCTTCAAACTGCTGTCAGACATCTGTGCTCTCTGTTTTCTGCTGCCCTGCTCGTTGTAGAAGAGTGCACAGCTCCACCTGACATTCAGTGCACAGCGAATTCAACTGCAAAAAACCAGAAGCTGCTCACTCCCAAACACAAGGCGCTGTCTATGTCCTTGCCTCCCGTGCAATTCAGCACAGCCCTTCTTTTCTGCAGCTGCCATCGAGTTCTCTGCAACTCGGAAGCTCAGGGCACGAACAAGAATTCTCCAGATTCGTCTGCATCAGGACCAAATCAAAACGCAGGAAAGTAGTCCTGGAGCACCTGCCAGAAGCATGCCAGCGGTGAATTGAAAGGGCTGGCAGCAGCAACCACCGTCCTCTAGCAGTGCCAAGGCAGCGCACACAAGCAAGTTTCGTTCTTCGCCTCTCAGAAGCCAACCGCTCTCCCCGGCTGCCGGAGGCGAAGAAGCGGCTACTAGGTGCACCGCTGATGTGAACCGCACTTGTAGGCTGAAAAGCGCGGCTTCTGCAGAAAGACGCCGGCAACCACCGCTTTCCTGCGGACAGCTGCGGATAGCCGGAGTCTGCGTCTCTAGCGGACTGCATCATAGCGAAAAGCTTTTCCAGCGTGTCTCGCAGAGAGAAAGCTTGCCAGCACAGTGCACGCATCCCACCCTTTCCCAGAAACATGGATTTGCTGAACACTCCAAAAACACTGCTCTTTCCTAGGCAAGCTTCAAACTGCTGTCAGACATCTGTGCTCTCTGTTTTCTGCTGCCCTGCTCGTTGTAGAAGAGTGCACAGCTCCACCTGACATTCAGTGCACAGTGAAGTCAACTGCAAAAAACCAGCAGCTGCTCACTCCCAAACACAAGGCGCTTTCTATGTCCTTGCTTCCCGAGCAATTCAGCGCAGCCATTCTTCTCTGCAGCTGCCATCGAGATCTCTGCAACTCGTAAACTCAGGGTACGAACAAGAATTCTCCAGATTCGTCTGCATCAGGACCAAGTCAAAACGCAGGAAAGTCGTCCTGGAGCACCTGCCAGAAGCATGCCAGCGGTGAATTGAAAGGGCTGGCAGCTGCAACCACCGTCCTCTAGCAGTTACAAGGCTGCGCACACGAGCCGGTTTCGTTCTTCGCCTCTCAGAAGCCAACCGCTCTCCCCGGCTGCCGGAGGCGAAGAAGCGGCTACTAGGTGCACCGCTGACGTGAACCGCACTTGTAGGCTGAAAAGCGCGGCTTCTGCAGAAAGACGCCGGCAACCACCGCTTTCATGCGGACAGCTGCGGAGAGCCGGAGTCTGCGTCTCCGGCGGACTGCATCATGGCGACAAGCTTTTCCAGCGTGTCTCGCAGGGAGAAAGCTTGCCAGCACAGTGCACGCATCCCGCCCTTGCCCAGAAACATATATTTGCTGAACACTCCAAAAACACTGCTCTTTCCTAGGCAAGCTTCAAACTGCTGTCAGCCATCTGTGCTCTCTGTTTTCTGCTGCCCTGCTCGTGGTAGAAGAGTGCACAGCTCCACCTGACATTCAGTGCACAGCGAAGTCAACTGCAAAAAACCAGCAGCTGCTCACTCCCAAACACAAGGCGCTGTAAATGTCCTTGCTTCCCGAGCAATTCAGCGCAGCCCTTCTTCTCCGCATCTCGGAAGCTCAGGGCACGAACAAGAATTCTCCAGATTCGTCTGCATCAGGACCAAGTCAAAACGCAGAAAAGTCGTCCTGGAGCACCTGCCAGAAGCATGCCAGCGGTGAATTGAAAGGGCTGGCAGCTGCAGCCACCGTCCTCTAGCAGTGCCAAGGCTGCGCACACGAGCCGGTTTCGTTCTTCGCCTCTCAGAAGCCAACCGCTCTCCCCGGCTGCCGGAGGCGAAGAAGCGGCTACTAGGTGCACCGCTGACGTGAACCGCACTTGTAGGCTGAAAAGCGCGGCTTCTGCAGAAAGACGCCGGCAACCACCGCTTTCCTGCGGACAGCTGCGGATAGCCGGAGTCTGCGTCTCTAGCGGACTGCATCATAGCGAAAAGCTTTTCCAGCGTGTCTCGCAGAGAGAAAGCTTGCCAGCACAGTGCACGCATCCCACCCTTTCCCAGAAACATGGATTTGCTGAACACTCCAAAAACACTGCTCTTTCCTAGGCAAGCTTCAAACTGCTGTCAGACATCTGTGCTCTCTGTTTTCTGCTGCCCTGCTCGTTGTAGAAGAGTGCACAGCTCCACCTGACATTCAGTGCACAGCGAATTCAACTGCAAAAAACCAGCAGCTGCTCACTCCCAAACACAAGGCGCTGTCTATGTCCTTGCCTCCCGTGCAATTCAGCACAGCCCTTCTTTTCTGCAGCTGCCATCGAGTTCTCTGCAACTCGGAAGCTCAGGGCACGAACAAGAATTCTCCAGATTCGTCTGCATCAGGACCAAATCAAAACGCAGGAAAGTAGTCCTGGAGCACCTGCCAGAAGCATGCCAGCGGTGAATTGAAAGGGCTGGCAGCAGCAACCACCGTCCTCTAGCAGTGCCAAGGCAGCGCACACAAGCAAGTTTCGTTCTTCGCCTCTCAGAAGCCAACCGCTCTCCCCGGCTGCCGGAGGCGAAGAAGCGGCTACTAGGTGCACCGCTGATGTGAACCGCACTTGTAGGCTGAAAAGCGCGGCTTCTGCAGAAAGACGCCGGCAACCACCGCTTTCCTGCGGACAGCTGCGGATAGCCGGAGTCTGCGTCTCTAGCGGACTGCATCATAGCGAAAAGCTTTTCCAGCGTGTCTCGCAGAGAGAAAGCTTGCCAGCACAGTGCACGCATCCCACCCTTTCCCAGAAACATGGATTTGCTGAACACTCCAAAAACACTGCTCTTTCCTAGGCAAGCTTCAAACTGCTGTCAGACATCTGTGCTCTCTGTTTTCTGCTGCCCTGCTCGTTGTAGAAGAGTGCACAGCTCCACCTGACATTCAGTGCACAGTGAAGTCAACTGCAAAAAACCAGCAGCTGCTCACTCCCAAACACAAGGCGCTTTCTATGTCCTTGCTTCCCGAGCAATTCAGCGCAGCCATTCTTCTCTGCAGCTGCCATCGAGATCTCTGCAACTCGTAAACTCAGGGTACGAACAGGAATTCTCCAGATTCGTCTGCATCAGGACCAAGTCAAAACGCAGGAAAGTCGTCCTGGAGCACCTGCCAGAAGCATGCCAGCGGTGAATTGAAAGGGCTGGCAGCTGCAACCACCGTCCTCTAGCAGTTACAAGGCTGCGCACACGAGCCGGTTTCGTTCTTCGCCTCTCAGAAGCCAACCGCTCTCCCCGGCTGCCGGAGGCGAAGAAGCGGCTACTAGGTGCACCGCTGACGTGAACCGCACTTGTAGGCTGAAAAGCGCGGCTTCTGCAGAAAGACGCCGGCAACCACCGCTTTCATGCGGACAGCTGCGGAGAGCCGGAGTCTGCGTCTCCGGCGGACTGCATCATGGCGACAAGCTTTTCCAGCGTGTCTCGCAGGGAGAAAGCTTGCCAGCACAGTGCACGCATCCCGCCCTTGCCCAGAAACATATATTTGCTGAACACTCCAAAAACACTGCTCTTTCCTAGGCAAGCTTCAAACTGCTGTCAGCCATCTGTGCTCTCTGTTTTCTGCTGCCCTGCTCGTGGTAGAAGAGTGCACAGCTCCACCTGACATTCAGTGCACAGCGAAGTCAACTGCAAAAAACCAGCAGCTGCTCACTCCCAAACACAAGGCGCTGTAAATGTCCTTGCTTCCCGAGCAATTCAGCGCAGCCCTTCTTCTCCGCATCTCGGAAGCTCAGGGCACGAACAAGAATTCTCCAGATTCGTCTGCATCAGGACCAAGTCAAAACGCAGAAAAGTCGTCCTGGAGCACCTGCCAGAAGCATGCCAGCGGTGAATTGAAAGGGCTGGCAGCTGCAGCCACCGTCCTCTAGCAGTGCCAAGGCTGCGCACACGAGCCGGTTTCGTTCTTCGCCTCTCAGAAGCCAACCGCTCTCCCCGGCTGCCGGAGGCGAAGAAGCGGCTACTAGGTGCACCGCTGACGTGAACCGCACTTGTAGGCTGAAAAGCGCGGCTTTTGCAGAAAGACGCCGGCAACCACCGCTTTCCTGCGGACAGCTGCGGAGAGCCGGAGTCTGCGTCCCAAGCGGACTGCATCATGGCGAAAAGCTTTTCCAGCGTTTATCGCAGGAAGAAAGCTTGCCAGCACAGTGCACGCATCCCGCCCTTGCCCAGAAACATATATTTGCTGAACACTCCAAAAACACTACTCTTTCCTAGGCAAGCTTCAAACTGCTGTCAGATGTCCGTGCTCTCTGTTTTCTGCTGCCCTGCTCGTTGTAGAGGAGTGCACAGCTCACCCTGGCATTCAGTGCACAGCGAAGTCAACTATAAAAAACCAGCAGCTGCTCACTCCCAAACACAAGGCGCTGTCTATGTCCTTGCTTCCCGAGCAATTCAGCACAGCCCTTCTTCTCTGCAGCTGCCATCGAGATCTCTGCAACTTGTAAACGCATGGTACGAACAAGAATTCTCCAGATTCGTCTGCATCAGGACCAAGTCAAAACCCAGAAAGTCGTCCTGGAGCACCTGCCAGAAGCATGCCAGCGGTGAATTGAAATGGCTGGCAGCTGCAGGCACCGTCTTCTAGCAGTGCCAAGGCTGCGCACACAAGCCAGTTTCGTTCTTCGCCTCTCAGAAGCCAACCGCTCTCCCCGGCTGCCGGAGGCGAAGAAGCGGCTACTAGGTGCACCGCTGACGTGAACCGCACTTGTAGGCCGCAAAGCGCGGCTTCGGCAGAAAGACGCCGGCAACCACCGCTTCCCTGCGGACAGCTGCGGAGAGCCGAAGTCTGCGTCTCTAGCAGACTGCATCATAGCGACAAGCTTTTCCAGCGTGTCTCGCAGGGAGAAAGCTTGCCAGCACAGTGCACGCATCCCGCCCTTGCCCAGAAACATGGATCTGCTGAACACTCCAAAAACACTGCTCTTTCCTAGGCAAGCTTCAAACTGCTGTCAGCCATCTGTGCTCTCTGTTTTCTGCTGCCCTGCTCGTGGTAGAAGAGTGCACAGCTCCACCTGACATTCAGTGCACAGCGAAGTCAACTGCAAAAAACCAGCAGCTGCTCACTCCCAAACACAAGGCGCTTTTTATGTCCTTGCTTCCCGAACAATTCTGCACAGCCCTTCTTTTCTGCAGCTGCCATCGAGTTCTCTGCAACTCGGAAGCTCAGGGCACGAACAAGAATTCTCCAGATTCGTCTGCATCAGGACCAAGTCAAAACCCAGAAAGTCGTCCTGGAGCACCTGCCAGAAGCATGCCAGCGGTGAATTGAAATGGCTGGCAGCTGCAGGCACCGTCTTCTAGCAGTGCCAAGGCTGCGCACACAAGCCGGTTTCGTTCTTCGCCTCTCAGAAGCCAACCACTCTCCCCGGCTGCCGGAGGCGAAGAAGCGGCTACTAGGTGCACCGCTGACGTGAACCGCACTTGTAGGCTGCAACGCGCGGCCTCGGCAGAAAGACGCCGGCAACCGCCGCTTTCCTGCGGACAGCTGCCGAGAGCCGAAGTCTGCGTCTCTAGCCGACTGCATCATAGCGAAAAGCTTTTCCTGCGTGTCTCGCAGGGAGAAAGCTTGCCAGCGCAGTGCACGCATCCCGTCCTTTCCCAGAAATATATATTTGCTGAACACTCCAAAAACACTACTTTGTCCTAGGCAAGCTTCAAACTGCTGTCAGACGTGCGTGCTCCTTGTTTTCTGCTGCCCTGCTCGTTGTAGAGGAATGCACAGCTCACCCTGGCATTCAGTGCACAGCGATGTCAATTGCAAAAAATCAGCATCTGCTCACTCGCAAACACAAGGCGCTGTCTATGTTCTTGCTTCCCGAGCAACTCAGCGCAGCCCTTCTTCCCCGCATCTCGGAAGCTCAGGGCACGAACAAGAATTCTCCAGATTCGTCTGCATCAGGACCAAGTCAAAACTCAAAAAAGTCGTCCTGGAGCACCTGCCACAAGCATGCCATAGGTGAACTGAAAGGGCTGGCAGCTGCAGCCACCGTCCTCTAGCAGTGCCAAGGCAGCGCACACAAGCCGGTTTCGTTCTTCGCCTCTCAGAAGCCAACCGCTCTCCCCGGCTGCCGGAGGCGAAGAAGCGGCTACTAGGTGCACCGCTGACGTGAACCGCACTTGTAGGCTACAACGCGCGGCTTCGGCAGACAGAAGCCGGCAACCGTCGCTTTCCTGCGGACAGCTGCGGCGAGCCGAAGTCTGCGTCTCAAGCGGACTGCATCATAGCGAAAAGCTTTTCCAGCGTGTCTCGCAGGGAGAAAGCTTGCCAGCACAGTGCACGCATCCCGCCCTTGCCCAGAAACATGGATTTGCTGAACACTCCAAAATTACTGCTCTTTCCTAGGCAAGCTTCAAACTGCTGTCAGCCATCTGTGCTCTCTGTTTTCGGCTGTCCTGCTCGTTGTAGAAGTGTGCACAGCTCCACCTGACATTCAGTGCACAGCGAAGTCAACTGCAAAAAACCAGCAGCTGCTCACTCCCAAACACAAGGCGCTGTCTATGTCCTTGCTTCCCGAGCAACTCAGCACAGCCCTTCTTCTCTGCAGCTGCCATCGAGATCTCTGCAACTTGTAAACGCAGGGTACGAACAAGAATTCTCCAGATTCGTCTGCATCAGGACCAAGTCAAAACGCAGGAAAGTCATCCTGGAGCACCTGCCAGAAGCATGCCAGCGGTGAATTGAAAGGGCTGGCAGCTGCAACCACCGTCCTCTAGCAGTGCCAAGGCTGCGCACACAAGCCAGTTTCGTTCTTCGCCTCTCAGAAGCCAACCGCTCTCCCCGGCTGCCGGAGGCGAAGAAGCGGCTACTAGGTGCACCGCCGACGTGAACCGCACTTGTAGGCCGCAAAGCGCGACTTCGGCAGAAAGACGCCGGCAACCACCGCTTTCCTGCGGACAGCTGCGGAGAGCCGAAGTCTGCGTCTCTAGCAGACTGCATCATAGCGACAAGCTTTTCCAGCGTGTCTCGCAGGGAGAAAGCTTGCCAGCACAGTGCACGCATCCCGCCCTTGCCCAGAAACATGGATCTGCTGAACACTCCAAAAACACTGCTCTTTCCTAGGCAAGCTTCAAACTGCTGTCAGACATCTGTGCTCTCTGTTTTCTGCTGCCCTGCTCGTGGTAGAAGAGTGCACAGCTCCACCTGACATTCAGTGCACAGCGAAGTCAACTGCAAAAAACCAGCAGCTGCTCACTCCCAAACACAAGGCGCTGTCTATGTCCTTCCTTCCCGAGCAATTCAGCACAGCCCTTCTTTTCTGCAGCTGCCATCGAGTTCTCTGCAACTCGGAAGCTCAGGGCACGAACAAGAATTCTCCAGATTCGTCTGCATCAGGACCAAGTCAAAACCCAGAAAGTCGTCCTGGAGCACCTGCCAGAAGCATGCCAGCGGTGAATTGAAATGGCTGGCAGCTGCAGGCACCGTCTTCTAGCAGTGCCAAGGCTGCGCACACAAGCCGGTTTCGTTCTTCGCCTCTCAGAAGCCAACCACTCTCCCCGGCTGCCGGAGGCGAAGAAGCGGCTACTAGGTGCACCGCTGACGTGAACCGCACTTGTAGGCTGCAACGTGCGGCCTCGGCAGAAAGACGCCGGCAACCGCCGCTTTCCTGCGGACAGCTGCCGAGAGCCGAAGTCTGCGTCTCTAGCCGACTGCATCATAGCGAAAAGCTTTTCCTGCGTGTCTCGCAGGGAGAAAGCTTGCCAGCGCAGTGCACGCATCCCGTCCTTGCCCAGAAATATATATTTGCTGAACACTCCAAAAACACTACTTTGTCCTAGGCAAGCTTCAAACTGCTGTCAGACGTGCGTGCTCTTTGTTTTCTGCTGCCCTGCTCGTTGTAGAGGAATGCACAGCTCACCCTGGCATTCAGTGCACAGCGATGTCAATTGCAAAAAACCAGCATCTGCTCACTCGCAAACACAAGGCGCTTTCTATGTCCTTGCTTCCCGAGCAATTCAGCGCAGCCCTTCTTCTCTGCAGCTGCCATCGAGATATCTGCAACTTGTAAACGCATGGTACGAACAAGAATTCTACAGATTCGTCTGCATCAGGACCAAGTCAAAACGCAGGAAAGTCGTCCTGGAGCACCTGCCAGAAGCATGCCAGCGGTGAATTGAAAGGGCTGGCAGCTGCAACCACCGTCCTCTAGCAGTGCCAAGGCTGCGCACACAAGCCAGTTTCGTTCTTCGCCTCTCAGAAGCCAACCGCTCTCCCCGGCTGCCGGAGGCGAAGAAGCGGCTACTAGGTGCACCGCTGACGTGAACCGCACTTGTAGGCCGCAAAGCGCGGCTTCGGCAGAAAGACGCCGGCAACCACCGCTTCCCTGCGGACAGCTGCGGAGAGCCGAAGTCTGCGTCTCTAGCAGACGGCATCATAGCGACAAGCTTTTCCAGCGTGTCTCGCAGGGAGAAAGCTTGCCAGCACAGTGCACGCATCCCGCACTTGCCCAGAAACATGGATCTGCTGAACACTCCAAAAACACTGCTCTTTCCTAGGCAAGCTTCAAACTGCTGTCAGATGTCCGTGCTCTCTGTTTTCTGCTGCCCTGCTCGTTGTAGAGGAGTGCACAGCTCACCCTGGCATTCAGTGCACAGCGAAGTCAACTGCAAAAAAGCAGCAGCTGCTCACTCCCAAACACAAGGCGCTGTAAATGTCCTTGCTTCCCGAGCAACTCAGCGCAGCCCTTCTTCTCCGCATCTCGGAAGCTCAGGGCACGAACAAGAATTCTCCAGATTCGTCTGCATCAGAACCAAGTCAAAACGCAGGAAAGTCGTCCTGGAGCAACTGCCAGAAGCATCCCAGAGGTGAATTGAAAGCGCAGGCAGCCGCAGCCACCGTCCTCTAGCAGTGCCAAGGCTACGCCCAAAAGCCGGTTTCGTTCTTCGCGTCTCAGAAGGCAACCGCTCTCCCCGGCTGCCGGAGGCGAAGAAGCGGCTACTAGGTGTACCGCTGACGTGAACCGCACTTGTAGGCTGCAACGCGCGGCTTCGGCAGAAAGACGCCGGCAACCGCCGCTTTCCTGCGGACAGCTGCCGAGAGCCGAAGTCTGCGTCTCTAGCCGACTGCATCATAGCGAAAAGCTTTTCCTGCGTGTCTCGCAGGGAGAATGCCTGCCAGCACAGTGCACGCATCCCGCCCTTGCCCAGAAACATATATTTGCTGAACATTCCAAAAACACTGCTCTTTCCTAGGCAGGTTTCAAACTGCTGTCAGACGTCCGTGCTCTCTGTTTTCTGCTGTCCTGCTCGTTGTAGAAGAGTGCATAGCTCCACCTGACATTCAGTGCACAGCGAAGTCAACTGCAAAAAACCAGCAGCTGCTCACTCCCAAACACAAGGCGCTGTCTATGTCCTTGCTTCCCGAGCAATTCAGCACAGCCCTTCTTTTCTGCAGCTGCCATCGAGTTCTTTGCAACTCGTAAACTCAGGGTACGAACAAGAATTCTCCAGATTCGTCTGCATCAGGACCAAGTCAAAACCCAGTAAGGTCGTCCTGGAAAACCTGCCAGAAGCATGCCAGCGGTGAATTGAAATGGCTGGCAGCTGCATCCACCGTCTTCTAGCAGTACCAAGGCTGCGCACACAAGCCGGTTTCGTTCTTCGCCTCTCAGAAGCCAACCGCTCTCCCCGGCTGCCGGAGGCGAAGAAGCGGCTACTAGGTGCACCGCTGACGTGAACCGCACTTGTAGGCTGCAAAGCGCGGTTTCGGCAGAAAGAAGCCGGCAACCGCCGCTTTCCTGCGGACAGCTGCGGAGAGCCGAAGTCTGCGTCCCAAGCGGACTGCATCATGGCGAAAATCTTTTCCAGCGTGTCTCGCAGGGAGAAAGCTTGCCAGCACAGTGCACGCATCCCGCCCTTGCCCAGAAACATGGATTTGCTGAACACTCCAAAAACACTGCTCTTTCCTAGGCAAGCTTCAAACTGCTGTCAGACGTCTGTGCTCTCTGTTTTCTGCTGCCCTGCTCGTGGTAGAAGAGTGCACAGCTCCACCTGACATTCAGTGCACAGCGAATTCAACTGCAAAAAACCAGCAGCTGCTCACTCCCAAACACAAGGCGCTGTCTATGTCCTTGCTTCCCGTGCAATTCAGCACAGCCCTTCTTTTCTGCAGCTGCCATCGAGTTCTCTGCAACTCGTAAGCTCAGGGCACGAACAAGAATTCTCCAGATTCGTCTGCATCAGGACCAAATCAAAACGCAGGAAAGTCGTCCTGGAGCACCTGCCAGAAGCATGCCAGCGGTGAATTGAAATGGCTGGCAGCTGCAGGCACCGTCTTCTAGCAGTGCCAAGGCTGCGCACACAAGCCGGTTTCGTTCTTCGCCTCTCAGAAGCCAACCGCTCTCCCCGGCTGCCGGAGGCGAAGAAGCGGCTACTAGGTGCACCGCTGACGTGAACCGCACTTGTAGGCTGCAACGCGCGGCCTCGGCAGAAAGACGCCGGCAACCGCCGCTTTCCTGCGGACAGCTGCCGAGAGCCGAAGTCTGCGTCTCTAGCCGACTGCATCATAGCGAAAAGCTTTTCCTGCGTGTCTCGCAGGGAGAAAGCTTGCCAGCGCAGTGCACGCATCCCGTCCTTTCCCAGAAATATATATTTGCTGAACACTCCAAAAACACTACTTTGTCCTAGGCAAGCTTCAAACTGCTGTCAGACGTGCGTGCTCCTTGTTTTCTGCTGCCCTGCTCGTTGTAGAGGAATGCACAGCTCACCCTGGCATTCAGTGCACAGCGATGTCAATTGCAAAAAACCAGCATCTGCTCACTCGCAAACACAAGGCGCTGTCTATGTTCTTGCTTCCCGAGCAACTCAGCGCAGCCCTTCTTCCCCGCATCTCGGAAGCTCAGGGCACGAACAAGAATTCTCCAGATTCGTCTGCATCAGGACCAAGTCAAAACTCAAAAAAAGTCGTCCTGGAGCACCTGCCAGAAGCATGCCAGCGGTGAACTGAAAGGGCTGGCAGCTGCAACCACCGTCCTCTAGCAGTGCCAAGGCTGCGCACACACGCCAGTTTCGTTCTTCGCCTCTCAGAAGCCAACCGCTCTCCCCGGCTGCCGGAGGCGAAGAAGCGGCTACTAGGTGCACCGCCAACGTGAACCGCACTTGTAGGCCGCAAAGCACGGCTTCGGCAGAAAGACGCCGGCAACCACCGCTTTCCTGCGGACAGCTGCGGAGAGCCGAAGTCTGCGTCTCTAGCAGACTGCATCATAGCGACAAGCTTTTCCAGCGTGTCTCGCAGGGAGAAAGCTTGCCAGCACAGTGCACGCATCCCGCCCTTTCCCAGAAACATGGATCTGCTGAACACTCCAAAAACACTGCTCTTTCCTAGGCAAGCTTCAAACTGCTGTCAGACATCTGTGCTCTCTGTTTTCTGCTGCCCTGCTCGTGGTAGAAGAGTGCACAGCTCCACCTGACATTCAGTGCACAGCGAAGTCAACTGCAAAAAACCAGCAGCTGCTCACTCCCAAACACAAGGCGCTGTCTATGTCCTTCCTTCCCGAGCAATTCAGCACAGCCCTTCTTTTCTGCAGCTGCCATCGAGTTCTCTGCAACTCGGAAGCTCAGGGCACGAACAAGAATTCTCCAGATTCGTCTGCATCAGGACCAAGTCAAAACCCAGAAAGTCGTCCTGGAGCACCTGCCAGAAGCATGCCAGCGGTGAATTGAAATGGCTGGCAGCTGCAGGCACCGTCTTCTAGCAGTGCCAAGGCTGCGCACACAAGCCGGTTTCGTTCTTCGCCTCTCAGAAGCCAACCACTCTCCCCGGCTGCCGGAGGCGAAGAAGCGGCTACTAGGTGCACCGCTGACGTGAACCGCACTTGTAGGCTGCAACGCGCGGCCTCGGCAGAAAGACGCCGGCAACCGCCGCTTTCCTGCGGACAGCTGCCGAGAGCCGAAGTCTGCGTCTCTAGCCGACTGCATCATAGCGAAAAGCTTTTCCTGCGTGTCTCGCAGGGAGAAAGCTTGCCAGCGCAGTGCACGCATCCCGTCCTTGCCCAGAAATATATATTTGCTGAACACTCCAAAAACACTACTTTGTCCTAGGCAAGCTTCAAATTGCTGTCAGACGTGCGTGCTCTTTGTTTTCTGCTGCCCTGCTCGTTGTAGAGGAATGCACAGCTCACCCTGGCATTCAGTGCACAGCGATGTCAATTGCAAAAAACCAGCATCTGCTCACTCGCAAACACAAGGCGCTTTCTATGTCCTTGCTTCCCGAGCAATTCAGCGCAGCCCTTCTTCTCTGCAGCTGCCATCGAGATCTCTGCAACTCTTAACTCAGGGTACGAACAAGAATTCTCCTGATTCGTCTGCATCAGGACCAAGTCAAAACGCAGGAAAGTCGTCCTGGAGCACCTGCCAGAAGCATGCCAGCGGTGAATTGAAATGGCTGGCAGCTGCAACCACCGTCCTCTAGCAGTGCCAAGGCAGCGCACACAAGCAAGTTTCGTTCTTCGCCTCTCAGAAGCCAACCGCTCTCCCCGGCTGCCGGAGGCGAAGAAGCGGCTACTAGGTGCACCGCTGACGTGAACCGCACTTGTAGGCTGAAAAGCGCGGCTTCTGCAGAAAGACGCCGGCAACCACCGCTTTCCTGCGGACAGCTGCGGAGAGCCGGAGTCTGTGTCTCTAGCTGACTGCATTATAGCGAAAAGCTTTTCCAGCGTGTCTCGCAGGGAGAAAGCTTGCCAGCACAGTGCACGCACCCCGCCCTTGCCCATAAACATGGATTTGCTGAACACTCCAAAAACACTACTCTTTCCTAGGCAAGCTTCAAACTGCTGTTAGCCATCTGTGCTCTCTGTTTTCGGCTGTCCTGCTCGTTGTAGAAGTGTGCACAGCTCCACCTGACATTCAGTGCACAGCGAAGTCAACTGCAAAAAACCAGCAGCTGCTCACTCCCAAACACAAGGCGCTGTCTATGTCCTTGCTTCCCGAGCAACTCAGCACAGCCCTTCTTCTCTGCAGCTGCCATCGAGATCTCTGCAACTTGTAAACGCAGGGTACGAACAAGAATTCTCCAGATTCGTCTGCATCAGGACCAAGTCAAAACGCAGGAAAGTCGTCCTGGAGCACCTGCCAGAAGCATGCCAGCGGTGAATTGAAAGGGCTGGCAGCTGCAACCACCGTCCTCTAGCAGTGCCAAGGCTGCGCACACACGCCAGTTTCGTTCTTCGCCTCTCAGAAGCCAACCGCTCTCCCCGGCTGCCGGAGGCGAAGAAGCGGCTACTAGGTGCACCGCCGACGTGAACCGCACTTGTAGGCCGCAAAGCGCGGCTTCGGCAGAAAGACGCCGGCAACCACCGCTTTCCTGCGGACAGCTGCGGAGAGCCGAAGTCTGCGTCTCTAGCAGACTGCATCATAGCGACAAGCTTTTCCAGCGTGTCTCGCAGGGAGAAAGCTTGCCAGCACAGTGCACGCATCCCGCCCTTTCCCAGAAACATGGATCTGCTGAACACTCCAAAAACACTACTTTGTCCTAGGCAAGCTTCAAACTGCTGTCAGACGTGCGTGCTCTTTGTTTTCTGCTGCCCTGCTCGTTGTAGAGGAATGCACAGCTCACCCTGGCATTCAGTGCACAGCGATGTCAATTGCAAAAAACCAGCATCTGCTCACTCGCAAACACAAGGCGCTTTCTATGTCCTTGCTTCCCGAGCAATTCAGCGCAGCCCTTCTTCTCTGCAGCTGCCATCGAGATCTCTGCAACTCTTAACTCAGGGTACGAACAAGAATTCTCCTGATTCGTCTGCATCAGGACCAAGTCAAAACGCAGGAAAGTCGTCCTGGAGCACCTGCCAGAAGCATGCCAGCGGTGAATTGAAATGGCTGGCAGCTGCAACCACCGTCCTCTAGCAGTGCCAAGGCAGCGCACACAAGCAAGTTTCGTTCTTCGCCTCTCAGAAGCCAACCGCTCTCCCCGGCTGCCGGAGGCGAAGAAGCGGCTACTAGGTGCACCGCTGACGTGAACCGCACTTGTAGGCTGCAACGTGCGGCCTCGGCAGAAAGACGCCGGCAACCGCCGCTTTCCTGCGGACAGCTGCCGAGAGCCGAAGTCTGCGTCTCTAGCCGACTGCATCATAGCGAAAAGCTTTTCCTGCTTGTCTCGCAGGGAGAAAGCTTGCCAGCGCAGTGCACGCATCCCGTCCTTTCCCAGAAATATATATTTGCTGAACACTCCAAAAACACTACTTTGTCCTAGGCAAGCTTCAAACTGCTGTCAGACGTGCGTGCTTTTTGTTTTCTTCTGCCCTGCTCGTTGTAGAGGAATGCACAGCTCACCCTGGCATTCAGTGCACAGCGATGTCAATTGCAAAAAAACAACAGCTGCTCACTCGCAAACACAAGGCGCTGTCTATGTCCTTGCTTCCCGAGCAACTCAGCGCAGCCCTTCTTCCCCGCATCTCGGAAGCTCAGGGCACGAACAAGAATTCTCCAGATTCGTCTGCATCAGGACCAAGTCAAAACGCAGGAAAGTCGTCCTGGAGCACCTGCCAGAAGCATGCCAGCGGTGAATTGAAAGGGCTGGCAGCTGCAACCACCGTCCTCTAGCAGTGCCAAGGCAGCGCACACAAGCAAGTTTCGTTCTTCGCCTCTCAGAAGCCAACCGCTCTCCCCGGCTGCCGGAGGCGAAGAAGCGGCTACTAGGTGCACCGCTGATGTGAACCGCACTTGTAGGCTGAAAAGCGCGGCTTCTGCAGAAAGACGCCGGCAACCACCGCTTTCCTGCGGACAGCTGCGGATAGCCGGAGTCTGCGTCTCTAGCGGACTGCATCATAGCGAAAAGCTTTTCCAGCGTGTCTCGCAGGGAGAAAGCTTGCCACCACAGTGCACGCATCCCGCCCTTGCCCAGAAACATGGATTTGCTGAACACTCCAAAAACACTGCTCTTTCCTAGGCAAGCTTCAAACTGCTGTCAGACATCTGTGCTCTCTGTTTTCTGCTGCCCTGCTAGTTGTAGAAGAGTGCACAGCTCCACCTGACATTCAGTGCACAGCGAAGTCAACTGCAAAAAACCAGCAGCTGCTCACTCCCAAACACAAGGCGCTGTCTATGTCCTTGCTTCCCGAGCAATTCAGCACAGCCCTTCTTCTCTGCAGCTGCCATCGAGATATCTGCAACTTGTAAACGCATGGTACGAACAAGAATTCTACAGATTCGTCTGCATCAGGACCAAGTCAAAACGCAGGAAAGTCGTCCTGGAAAACCTGCCAGAAGCATGCCAGCGGTGAATTGAAAGGGCTGGCAGCTGCAACCACCGTCCTCTAGCAGTGCCAAGGCTGCGCACACAAGCCAGTTTCGTTCTTCGCCTCTCAGAAGCCAACCGCTCTCCCCGGCTGCCGGAGGCGAAGAAGCGGCTACTAGGTGCACCGCTGACGTGAACCGCACTTGTAGGCCGCAAAGCGCGGCTTCGGCAGAAAGACGCCGGCAACCACCGCTTCCCTGCGGACAGCTGCGGAGAGCCGAAGTCTGCGTCTCTAGCAGACTGCATCATAGCGACAAGCTTTTCCAGCGTGTCTCGCAGGGAGAAAGCTTGCCAGCACAGTGCACGCATCCCGCCCTTGCCCAGAAACATGGATCTGCTGAACACTCCAAAAACACTGCTCTTTCCTAGGCAAGCTTCAAACTGCTGTCAGCCATCTGTGCTCTCTGTTTTCTGCTGCCCTGCTCGTGGTAGAAGAGTGCACAGCTCCACCTGACATTCAGTGCACAGCGAATTCAACTGCAAAAAACCAGCAGCTGCTCACTCCCAAACACAAGGCGCTGTCTATGTCCTTGCTTCGCGAGCAATTCAGCACAGCCCTTCTTTTCTGCAGCTGCCATCGAGTTCTCTGCAACTCGGAAGCTCAGGGCACGAACAAGAATTCTCCAGATTCGTCTGCATCAGGACCAAGTCAAAACCCAGAAAGTCGTCCTGGAGCACCTGCCAGAAGCATGCCAGCGGTGAATTGAAATGGCTGGCAGCTGCAGGCACCGTCTTCTAGCAGTGCCAAGGCTGCGCACACAAGCCGGTTTCGTTCTTCGCCTCTCAGAAGCCAACCGCTCTCCCCGGCTGCCGGAGGCGAAGAAGCGGCTACTAGGTGCACCGCTGACGTGAACCGCACTTGTAGGCTGCAACGCGCGGCCTCGGCAGAAAGACGCCGGCAACCGCCGCTTTCCTGCGGACAGCTGCCGAGAGCCGAAGTCTGCGTCTCTAGCCGACTGCATCATAGCGAAAAGCTTTTCCTGCTTGTCTCGCAGGGAGAAAGCTTGCCAGCGCAGTGCACGCATCCCGTCCTTTCCCAGAAATATATATTTGCTGAACACTCCAAAAACACTACTTTGTCCTAGGCAAGCTTCAAACTGCTGTCAGACGTGCGTGCTTTTTGTTTTCTTCTGCCCTGCTCGTTGTAGAGGAATGCACAGCTCACCCTGGCATTCAGTGCACAGCGATGTCAATTGCAAAAAAACAACAGCTGCTCACTCGCAAACACAAGGCGCTGTCTATGTCCTTGCTTCCCGAGCAACTCAGCGCAGCCCTTCTTCCCCGCATCTCGGAAGCTCAGGGCACGAACAAGAATTCTCCAGATTCGTCTGCATCAGGACCAAGTCAAAACGCAGGAAAGTCGTCCTGGAGCACCTGCCAGAAGCATGCCAGCGGTGAATTGAAAGGGCTGGCAGCTGCAACCACCGTCCTCTAGCAGTGCCAAGGCAGCGCACAAAAGCAAGTTTCGTTCTTCGCCTCTCAGAAGCCAACCGCTCTCCCCGGCTGCCGGAGGCGAAGAAGCGGCTACTAGGTGCACCGCTGATGTGAACCGCACTTGTAGGCTGAAAAGCGCGGCTTCTGCAGAAAGACGCCGGCAACCACCGCTTTCCTGCGGACAGCTGCGGAGAGCCGGAGTCTGCGTCTCTAGCGGACTGCATCATAGCGAAAAGCTTTTCCAGCGTGTCTCGCAGGGAGAAAGCTTGCCAGCACAGTGCACGCATCCCGCCCTTGCCCAGAAACATGGATTTGCTGAACACTCCAAAAACACTGCTCTTTCCTAGGCAAGCTTCAAACTGCTGTCAGACATCTGTGCTCTCTGTTTTCTGCTGCCCTGCTCGTTGTAGAGGAGTGCACAGCTCACCCTGGCATTCAGTGCACAGCGAAGTCAACTGCAAAAAACCAGCAGCTGCTCACTCCCAAACACAAGGCGCTGTCTATGTCCTTGCTTCCCGAGCAATTCAGCACAGCCCTTCTTCTCTGCAGCTGCCATCGAGATCTCTGCAACTTGTAAACGCATGGTACGAACAAGAATTCTCCAGATTCGTCTGCATCAGGACCAAGTCAAAACCCAGAAAGTCGTCCTGGAGCACCTGCCAGAAGCATGCCAGCGGTGAATTGAAAGGGCTGGCAGCTGCAACCACCGTCCTCTAGCAGTGCCAAGGCTGCGCACACAAGCCAGTTTCGTTCTTCGCCTCTCAGAAGCCAACCGCTCTCCCCGGCTGCCGGAGGCGAAGAAGCGGCTACTAGGTGCACCGCTGACGTGAACCGCACTTGTAGGCCGCAAAGCGCGGCTTCGGCAGAAAGACGCCGGCAACCACCGCTTCCCTGCGGACAGCTGCGGAGAGCCGAAGTCTGCGTCTCTAGCAGACTGCATCATAGCGACAAGCTTTTCCAGCGTGTCTCGCAGGGAGAAAGCTTGCCAGCACAGTGCACGCATCCCGCCCTTGCCCAGAAACATGGATCTGCTGAACACTCCAAAAACACTGCTCTTTCCTAGGCAAGCTTCAAACTGCTGTCAGCCATCTGTGCTCTCTGTTTTCTGCTGCCCTGCTCGTGGTAGAAGAGTGCACAGCTCCACCTGACATTCAGTGCACAGCGAATTCAACTGCAAAAAACCAGCAGCTGCTCACTCCCAAACACAAGGCGCTTTCTATGTCCTTGCTTCCCGAACAATTCTGCACAGCCCTTCTTTTCTGCAGCTGCCATCGAGTTCTCTGCAACTCGGAAGCTCAGGGCACGAACAAGAATTCTCCAGATTCGTCTGCATCAGGACCAAGTCAAAACCCAGAAAGTCGTCCTGGAGCACCTGCCAGAAGCATGCCAGCGGTGAATTGAAATGGCTGGCAGCTGCAGGCACCGTCTTCTAGCAGTGCCAAGGCTGCGCACACAAGCCGGTTTCGTTCTTCGCCTCTCAGAAGCCAACCGCTCTCCCCGGCTGCCGGAGGCGAAGAAGCGGCTACTAGGTGCACCGCTGACGTGAACCGCACTTGTAGGCTGCAACGCGCGGCCTCGGCAGAAAGACGCCGGCAACCGCCGCTTTCCTGCGGACAGCTGCCGAGAGCCGAAGTCTGCGTCTCTAGCCGACTGCATCATAGCGAAAAGCTTTTCCTGCGTGTCTCGCAGGGAGAAAGCTTGCCAGCGCAGTGCACGCATCCCGTCCTTTCCCAGAAATATATATTTGCTGAACACTCCAAAAACACTACTTTGTCCTAGGCAAGCTTCAAACTGCTGTCAGACGTGCGTGCTTTTTGTTTTCTTCTGTCCTGCTCGTTGTAGAGGAATGCACAGCTCACCCTGGCATTCAGTGCACAGCGATGTCAATTGCAAAAAAACAACAGCTGCTCACTCGCAAACACAAGGCGCTGTCTATGTCCTTGCTTCCCGAGCAACTCAGCGCAGCCCTTCTTCCCCGCATCTCGGAAGCTCAGGGCACGAACAAGAATTCTCCAGATTCGTCTGCATCAGGACCAAGTCAAAACGCAGGAAAGTCGTCCTGGAGCACCTGCCAGAAGCATGCCAGCGGTGAATTGAAAGGGCTGGCAGCTGCAACCACCGTCCTCTAGCAGTGCCAAGGCAGCGCACACAAGCAAGTTTCGTTCTTCGCCTCTCAGAAGCCAACCGCTCTCCCCGGCTGCCGGAGGCGAAGAAGCGGCTACTAGGTGCACCGCTGATGTGAACCGCACTTGTAGGCTGAAAAGCGCGGCTTCTGCAGAAAGACGCCGGCAACCACCGCTTTCCTGCGGACAGCTGCGGATAGCCGGAGTCTGCGTCTCTAGCGGACTGCATCATAGCGAAAAGCTTTTCCAGCGTGTCTCGCAGGGAGAAAGCTTGCCACCACAGTGCACGCATCCCGCCCTTGCCCAGAAACATGGATTTTCTGAACACTCCAAAAACACTGCTCTTTCCTAGGCAAGCTTCAAACTGCTGTCAGACATCTGTGCTCTCTGTTTTCTGCTGCCCTGCTCGTGGTAGAAGAGTGCACAGCTCCACCTGACATTCAGTGCACAGCGAAGTCAACTGCAAAAAACCAGCAGCTGCTCACTCCCAAACACAAGGCGCTGTCTATGTCCTTGCTTCCCGAGCAATTCAGCACAGCCCTTCTTCTCTGCAGCTGCCATCGAGATATCTGCAACTTGTAAACGCATGGTACGAACAAGAATTCTACAGATTCGTCTGCATCAGGACCAAGTCAAAACGCAGGAAAGTCGTCCTGGAGCACCTGCCAGAAGCATGCCAGCGGTGAATTGAAAGGGCTGGCAGCTGCAACCACCGTCCTCTAGCAGTGCCAAGGCTGCGCACACAAGCCAGTTTCGTTCTTCGCCTCTCAGAAGCCAACCGCTCTCCCCGGCTGCCGGAGGCGAAGAAGCGGCTACTAGGTGCACCGCTGACGTGAACCGCACTTGTAGGCCGCAAAGCGCGGCTTCGGCAGAAAGACGCCGGCAACCACCGCTTCCCTGCGGACAGCTGCGGAGAGCCGAAGTCTGCGTCTCTAGCAGACTGCATCATAGCGACAAGCTTTTCCAGCGTGTCTCGCAGGGAGAAAGCTTGCCAGCACAGTGCACGCATCCCGCCCTTGCCCAGAAACATGGATCTGCTGAACACTCCAAAAACACTGCTCTTTCCTAGGCAAGCTTCAAACTGCTGTCAGCCATCTGTGCTCTCTGTTTTCTGCTGCCCTGCTCGTGGTAGAAGAGTGCACAGCTCCACCTGACATTCAGTGCACAGCGAATTCAACTGCAAAAAACCAGCAGCTGCTCACTCCCAAACACAAGGCGCTGTCTATGTCCTTGCTTCGCGAGCAATTCAGCACAGCCCTTCTTTTCTGCAGCTGCCATCGAGTTCTCTGCAACTCGGAAGCTCAGGGCACGAACAAGAATTCTCCAGATTCGTCTGCATCAGGACCAAGTCAAAACCCAGAAAGTCGTCCTGGAGCACCTGCCAGAAGCATGCCAGCGGTGAATTGAAATGGCTGGCAGCTGCAGGCACCGTCTTCTAGCAGTGCCAAGGCTGCGCACACAAGCCGGTTTCGTTCTTCGCCTCTCAGAAGCCAACCGCTCTCCCCGGCTGCCGGAGGCGAAGAAGCGGCTACTAGGTGCACCGCTGACGTGAACCGCACTTGTAGGCTGCAACGCGCGGCCTCGGCAGAAAGACGCCGGCAACCGCCGCTTTCCTGCGGACAGCTGCCGAGAGCCGAAGTCTGCGTCTCTAGCCGACTGCATCATAGCGAAAAGCTTTTCCTGCGTGTCTCGCAGGGAGAAAGCTTGCCAGCGCAGTGCACGCATCCCGTCCTTTCCCAGAAATATATATTTGCTGAACACTCCAAAAACACTACTTTGTCCTAGGCAAGCTTCAAACTGCTGTCAGACGTGCGTGCTTTTTGTTTTCTTCTGCCCTGCTCGTTGTAGAGGAATGCACAGCTCACCCTGGCATTCAGTGCACAGCGATGTCAATTGCAAAAAAACAACAGCTGCTCACTCGCAAACACAAGGCGCTGTCTATGTCCTTGCTTCCCGAGCAACTCAGCGCAGCCCTTCTTCCCCGCATCTCGGAAGCTCAGGGCACGAACAAGAATTCTCCAGATTCGTCTGCATCAGGACCAAGTCAAAACGCAGGAAAGTCGTCCTGGAGCACCTGCCAGAAGCATGCCAGCGGTGAATTGAAAGGGCTGGCAGCTGCAACCACCGTCCTCTAGCAGTGCCAAGGCAGCGCACACAAGCAAGTTTCGTTCTTCGCCTCTCAGAAGCCAACCGCTCTCCCCGGCTGCCGGAGGCGAAGAAGCGGCTACTAGGTGCACCGCTGATGTGAACCGCACTTGTAGGCTGAAAAGCGCGGCTTCTGCAGAAAGACGCCGGCAACCACCGCTTTCCTGCGGACAGCTGCGGATAGCCGGAGTCTGCGTCTCTAGCGGACTGCATCATAGCGAAAAGCTTTTCCAGCGTGTCTCGCAGGGAGAAAGCTTGCCACCACAGTGCACGCATCCCGCCCTTGCCCAGAAACATGGATTTGCTGAACACTCCAAAAACACTGCTCTTTCCTAGGCAAGCTTCAAACTGCTGTCAGACATCTGTGCTCTCTGTTTTCTGCTGCCCTGCTCGTTGTAGAGGAGTGCACAGCTCACCCTGGCATTCAGTGCACAGCGAAGTCAACTGCAAAAAACCAGCAGCTGCTCACTCCCAAACACAAGGCGCTGTCTATGTCCTTGCTTCCCGAGCAATTCAGCACAGCCCTTCTTCTCTGCAGCTGCCATCGAGATCTCTGCAACTTGTAAACGCATGGTACGAACAAGAATTCTACAGATTCGTCTGCATCAGGACCAAGTCAAAACCCAGAAAGTCGTCCTGGAGCACCTGCCAGAAGCATGCCAGCGGTGAATTGAAAGGGCTGGCAGCTGCAACCACCGTCCTCTAGCAGTGCCAAGGCTGCGCACACAAGCCAGTTTCGTTCTTCGCCTCTCAGAAGCCAACCGCTCTCCCCGGCTGCCGGAGGCGAAGAAGCGGCTACTAGGTGCACCGCTGACGTGAACCGCACTTGTAGGCCGCAAAGCGCGGCTTCGGCAGAAAGACGCCGGCAACCACCGCTTCCCTGCGGACAGCTGCGGAGAGCCGAAGTCTGCGTCTCTAGCAGACTGCATCATAGCGACAAGCTTTTCCAGCGTGTCTCGCAGGGAGAAAGCTTGCCAGCACAGTGCACGCATCCCGCCCTTGCCCAGAAACATGGATCTGCTGAACACTCCAAAAACACTGCTCTTTCCTAGGCAAGCTTCAAACTGCTGTCAGCCATCTGTGCTCTCTGTTTTCTGCTGCCCTGCTCGTGGTAGAAGAGTGCACAGCTCCACCTGACATTCAGTGCACAGCGAATTCAACTGCAAAAAACCAGCAGCTGCTCACTCCCAAACACAAGGCGCTTTCTATGTCCTTGCTTCCTGAACAATTCTGCACAGCCCTTCTTTTCTGCAGCTGCCATCGAGTTCTCTGCAACTCGGAAGCTCAGGGCACGAACAAGAATTCTCCAGATTCGTCTGCATCAGGACCAAGTCAAAACCCAGAAAGTCGTCCTGGAGCACCTGCCAGAAGCATGCCAGCGGTGAATTGAAATGGCTGGCAGCTGCAGGCACCGTCTTCTAGCAGTGCCAAGGCTGCGCACACAAGCCGGTTTCGTTCTTCGCCTCTCAGAAGCCAACCGCTCTCCCCGGCTGCCGGAGGCGAAGAAGCGGCTACTAGGTGCACCGCTGACGTGAACCGCACTTGTAGGCTGCAACGCGCGGCCTCGGCAGAAAGACGCCGGCAACCGCCGCTTTCCTGCGGACAGCTGCCGAGAGCCGAAGTCTGCGTCTCTAGCCGACTGCATCATAGCGAAAAGCTTTTCCTGCGTGTCTCGCAGGGAGAAAGCTTGCCAGCGCAGTGCACGCATCCCGTCCTTTCCCAGAAATATATATTTGCTGAACACTCCAAAAACACTACTTTGTCCTAGGCAAGCTTCAAACTGCTGTCAGACGTGCGTGCTCCTTGTTTTCTGCTGCCCTGCTCGTTGTAGAGGAATGCACAGCTCACCCTGGCATTCAGTGCACAGCGATGTCAATTGCAAAAAACCAGCATCTGCTCACTCGCAAACACAAGGCGCTGTCTATGTTCTTGCTTCCCGAGCAACTCAGCGCAGCCCTTCTTCCCCGCATCTCGGAAGCTCAGGGCACGAACAAGAATTCTCCAGATTCGTCTGCATCAGGACCAAGTCAAAACTCAAAAAAGTCGTCCTGGAGCACCTGCCACAAGCATGCCATAGGTGAACTGAAAGGGCTGGCAGCTGCAGCCACCGTCCTCTAGCAGTGCCAAGGCAGCGCACACAAGCCGGTTTCGTTCTTCGCCTCTCAGAAGCCAACCGCTCTCCCCGGCTGCCGGAGGCGAAGAAGCGGCTACTAGGTGCACCGCTGACGTGAACCGCACTTGTAGGCTACAACGCGCGGCTTCGGCAGACAGAAGCCGGCAACCGTCGCTTTCCTGCGGACAGCTGCGGCGAGCCGAAGTCTGCGTCTCAAGCGGACTGCATCATAGCAAAAAGCTTTTCCAGCGTGTCTCGCAGGGAGAAAGCTTGCCAGCACAGTGCACGCATCCCGCCCTTGCCCAGAAACATGGATTTGCTGAACACTCCAAAATTACTGCTCTTTCCTAGGCAAGCTTCAAACTGCTGTCAGACATCTGTGCTCTCTGTTTTCGGCTGTCCTGCTCGTTGTAGAAGTGTGCACAGCTCCACCTGACATTCAGTGCACAGCGAAGTTAACTGCAAAAAACCAGCAGCTGCTCACTCCCAAACACAAGGCGCTGTCTATGTCCTTGCTTCCCGAGCAACTTAGCACAGCCCTTCTTCTCTGCAGCTGCCATCGAGATCTCTGCAACTTGTAAACGCAGGGTACGAACAAGAATTCTCCAGATTCGTCTGCATCAGGACCAAGTCAAAACGCAGGAAAGTCGTCCTGGAGCACCTGCCAGAAGCATGCCAGCGGTGAATTGAAAGGGCTGGCAGCTGCAACCACCGTCCTCTAGCAGTGCCAAGGCTGCGCACACAAGCCAGTTTCGTTCTTCGCCTCTCAGAAGCCAACCGCTCTCCCCGGAGGCCGGAGGCGAAGAAGCGGCTACTAGGTGCACCGCCGACGTGAACCGCACTTGTAGGCCGCAAAGCGCGGCTTCGGCAGAAAGACGCCGGCAACCACCGCTTCCCTGCGGACAGCTGCGGAGAGCCGAAGTCTGCGTCTCTAGCAGACTGCATCATAGCGACAAGCTTTTCCAGCGTGTCTCGCAGGGAGAAAGCTTGCCAGCACAGTGCACGCATCCCGCCCTTTCCCAGAAACATGGATCTGCTGAACACTCCAAAAACACTGCTCTTTCCTAGGCAAGCTTCAAACTGCTGTCAGACATCTGTGCTCTCTGTTTTCTGCTGCCCTGCTCGTGGTAGAAGAGTGCACAGCTCCACCTGACATTCAGTGCACAGCGAAGTCAACTGCAAAAAACCAGCAGCTACTCACTCCCAAACACAAGGCGCTGTCTATGTCCTTCCTTCCCGAGCAATTCAGCACAGCCCTTCTTTTCTGCAGCTGCCATCGAGTTCTCTGCAACTCGGAAGCTCAGTGTACGAACAAGAATTCTCCAGATTCGTCTGCATCAGGACCAAGTCAAAACGCAGGAAAGTCGTCCTGGAGCACCTGCCAGAAGCATGCCAGCGGTGAATTGAAAGGGCTGGCAGCTGCAACCACCGTCCTCTAGCAGTGCCAAGGCAGCGCACACAAGCAAGTTTCGTTCTTCGCCTCTCAGAAGCCAACCGCTCTCCCCGGCTGCCGGAGGCGAAGAAGCGGCTACTAGGTGCACCGCTGATGTGAACCGCACTTGTAGGCTGAAAAGCGCGGCTTCTGCAGAAAGACGCCGGCAACCACCGCTTTCCTGCGGACAGCTGCGGATAGCCGGAGTCTGCGTCTCTAGCGGACTGCATCATAGCGAAAAGCTTTTCCAGCGTGTCTCGCAGGGAGAAAGCTTGCCACCACAGTGCACGCATCCCGCCCTTGCCCAGAAACATGGATTTGCTGAACACTCCAAAAACACTGCTCTTTCCTAGGCAAGCTTCAAACTGCTGTCAGACATCTGTGCTCTCTGTTTTCTGCTGCCCTGCTCGTTGTAGAAGAGTGCACAGCTCCACCTGACATTCAGTGCACAGCGAAGTCAACTGCAAAAAACCAGCAGCTGCTCACTCCCAAACACAAGGCGCTGTCTATGTCCTTGCTTCCCGAGCAATTCAGCACAGCCCTTCTTCTCTGCAGCTGCCATCGAGATATCTGCAACTTGTAAACGCATGGTACGAACAAGAATTCTACAGATTCGTCTGCATCAGGACCAAGTCAAAACGCAGGAAAGTCGTCCTGGAGCACCTGCCAGAAGCATGCCAGCGGTGAATTGAAAGGGCTGGCAGCTGCAACCACCGTCCTCTAGCAGTGCCAAGGCTGCGCACACAAGCCAGTTTCGTTCTTCGCCTCTCAGAAGCCAACCGCTCTCCCCGGCTGCCGGAGGCGAAGAAGCGGCTACTAGGTGCACCGCTGACGTGAACCGCACTTGTAGGCCGCAAAGCGCGGCTTCGGCAGAAAGACGCCGGCAACCACCGCTTCCCTGCGGACAGCTGCGGAGAGCCGAAGTCTGCGTCTCTAGCAGACTGCATCATAGCGACAAGCTTTTCCAGCGTGTCTCGCAGGGAGAAAGCTTGCCAGCACAGTGCACGCATCCCGCCCTTGCCCAGAAACATGGATCTGCTGAACACTCCAAAAACACTGCTCTTTCCTAGGCAAGCTTCAAACTGCTGTCAGCCATCTGTGCTCTCTGTTTTCTGCTGCCCTGCTCGTGGTAGAAGAGTGCACAGCTCCACCTGACATTCAGTGCACAGCGAATTCAACTGCAAAAAACCAGCAGCTGCTCACTCCCAAACACAAGGCGCTGTCTATGTCCTTGCTTCCCGTGCAATTCAGCACAGCCCTTCTTTTCTGCAGCTGCCATCGAGTTCTCTGCAACTCGGAAGCTCAGGGCACGAACAAGAATTCTCCAGATTCGTCTGCATCAGGACCAAGTCAAAACCCAGAAAGTCGTCCTGGAGCACCTGCCAGAAGCATGCCAGCGGTGAATTGAAATGGCTGGCAGCTGCAGGCACCGTCTTCTAGCAGTGCCAAGGCTGCGCACACGAGCCGGTTTCGTTCTGCGCCTCTCAGAAGCCAACCGCTCTCCCCGGCTGCCGGAGGCGAAGAAGCGGCTACTAGGTGCACCGCTGACGTGAACCGCACTTGTAGGCTGCAACGCGCGGCCTCGGCAGAAAGACGCCGGCAACCGCCGCTTTCCTGCGGACAGCTGCCGAGAGCCGAAGTCTGCGTCTCTAGCCGACTGCATCATAGCGAAAAGCTTTTCCTGCTTGTCTCGCAGGGAGAAAGCTTGCCAGCGCAGTGCACGCATCCCGTCCTTTCCCAGAAATATATATTTGCTGAACACTCCAAAAACACTACTTTGTCCTAGGCAAGCTTCAAACTGCTGTCAGACGTGCGTGCTTTTTGTTTTCTTCTGCCCTGCTCGTTGTAGAGGAATGCACAGCTCACCCTGGCATTCAGTGCACAGCGATGTCAATTGCAAAAAAACAACAGCTGCTCACTCGCAAACACAAGGCGCTGTCTATGTCCTTGCTTCCCGAGCAACTCAGCGCAGCCCTTCTTCCCCGCATCTCGGAAGCTCAGGGCACGAACAAGAATTCTCCAGATTCGTCTGCATCAGGACCAAGTCAAAACGCAGGAAAGTCGTCCTGGAGCACCTGCCAGAAGCATGCCAGCGGTGAATTGAAAGGGCTGGCAGCTGCAACCACCGTCCTCTAGCAGTGCCAAGGCAGCGCACACAAGCAAGTTTCGTTCTTCGCCTCTCAGAAGCCAACCGCTCTCCCCGGCTGCCGGAGGCGAAGAAGCGGCTACTAGGTGCACCGCTGATGTGAACCGCACTTGTAGGCTGAAAAGCGCGGCTTCTGCAGAAAGACGCCGGCAACCGCCGCTTCCCTGCGGACAGCTGCGGAGAGCCGGAGTCTGCGTCTCTAGCGGACTGCATCATAGCGAAAAGCTTTTCCAGCGTGTCTCGCAGGGAGAAAGCTTGCCAGCACAGTGCACGCATCCCGCCCTTGCCCAGAAACATGGATTTGCTGAACACTCCAAAAACACTGCTCTTTCCTAGGCAAGCTTCAAACTGCTGTCAGACATCTGTGCTCTCTGTTTTCTGCTGCCCTGCTCGTTGTAGAGGAGTGCACAGCTCACCCTGGCATTCAGTGCACAGCGAAGTCAACTGCAAAAAACCAGCAGCTGCTCACTCCCAAACACAAGGCGCTGTCTATGTCCTTGCTTCCCGAGCAATTCAGCACAGCCCTTCTTCTCTGCAGCTGCCATCGAGATCTCTGCAACTTGTAAACGCATGGTACGAACAAGAATTCTCCAGATTCGTCTGCATCAGGACCAAGTCAAAACCCAGAAAGTCGTCCTGGAGCACCTGCCAGAAGCATGCCAGCGGTGAATTGAAAGGGCTGGCAGCTGCAACCACCGTCCTCTAGCAGTGCCAAGGCTGCGCACACAAGCCAGTTTCGTTCTTCGCCTCTCAGAAGCCAACCGCTCTCCCCGGCTGCCGGAGGCGAAGAAGCGGCTACTAGGTGCACCGCTGACGTGAACCGCACTTGTAGGCCGCAAAGCGCGGCTTCGGCAGAAAGACGCCGGCAACCACCGCTTCCCTGCGGACAGCTGCGGAGAGCCGAAGTCTGCGTCTCTAGCAGACTGCATCATAGCGACAAGCTTTTCCAGCGTGTCTCGCAGGGAGAAAGCTTGCCAGCACAGTGCACGCATCCCGCCCTTGCCCAGAAACATGGATCTGCTGAACACTCCAAAAACACTGCTCTTTCCTAGGCAAGCTTCAAACTGCTGTCAGCCATCTGTGCTCTCTGTTTTCTGCTGCCCTGCTCGTGGTAGAAGAGTGCACAGCTCCACCTGACATTCAGTGCACAGCGAATTCAACTGCAAAAAACCAGCAGCTGCTCACTCCCAAACACAAGGCGCTTTCTATGTCCTTGCTTCCCGAACAATTCTGCACAGCCCTTCTTTTCTGCAGCTGCCATCGAGTTCTCTGCAACTCGGAAGCTCAGGGCACGAACAAGAATTCTCCAGATTCGTCTGCATCAGGACCAAGTCAAAACCCAGAAAGTCGTCCTGGAGCACCTGCCAGAAGCATGCCAGCGGTGAATTGAAATGGCTGGCAGCTGCAGGCACCGTCTTCTAGCAGTGCCAAGGCTGCGCACACAAGCCGGTTTCGTTCTTCGCCTCTCAGAAGCCAACCGCTCTCCCCGGCTGCCGGAGGCGAAGAAGCGGCTACTAGGTGCACCGCTGACGTGAACCGCACTTGTAGGCTGCAACGCGCGGCCTCGGCAGAAAGACGCCGGCAACCGCCGCTTTCCTGCGGACAGCTGCCGAGAGCCGAAGTCTGCGTCTCTAGCCGACTGCATCATAGCGAAAAGCTTTTCCTGCGTGTCTCGCAGGGAGAAAGCTTGCCAGCGCAGTGCACGCATCCCGTCCTTTCCCAGAAATATATATTTGCTGAACACTCCAAAAACACTACTTTGTCCTAGGCAAGCTTCAAACTGCTGTCAGACGTGCGTGCTCCTTGTTTTCTGCTGCCCTGCTCGTTGTAGAGGAATGCACAGCTCACCCTGGCATTCAGTGCACAGCGATGTCAATTGCAAAAAACCAGCATCTGCTCACTCGCAAACACAAGGCGCTGTCTATGTTCTTGCTTCCCGAGCAACTCAGCGCAGCCCTTCTTCCCCGCATCTCGGAAGCTCAGGGCACGAACAAGAATTCTCCAGATTCGTCTGCATCAGGACCAAGTCAAAACTCAAAAAAGTCGTCCTGGAGCACCTGCCACAAGCATGCCATAGGTGAACTGAAAGGGCTGGCAGCTGCAGCCACCGTCCTCTAGCAGTGCCAAGGCAGCGCACACAAGCCGGTTTCGTTCTTCGCCTCTCAGAAGCCAACCGCTCTCCCCGGCTGCCGGAGGCGAAGAAGCGGCTACTAGGTGCACCGCTGACGTGAACCGCACTTGTAGGCTACAACGCGCGGCTTCGGCAGACACAAGCCGGCAACCGTCGCTTTCCTGCGGACAGCTGCGGCGAGCCGAAGTCTGCGTCTCAAGCGGACTGCATCATAGCGAAAAGCTTTTCCAGCGTGTCTCGCAGGATGAAAGCTTGCCAGCACAGTGCACGCATCCCGCCCTTGCCCAGAAACATATATTTGCTGAACACTCCAAAAACATTACTCTTTCCTAGGCAAGCTTCAAACTGCTCTCAGATGTCCGTGCTCTCTGTTTTCTGCTGCCCTGCTCGTTGTAGAGGAGTGCACAGCTCACCCTGGCATTCAGTGCACAGCGAAGTCAACTGCAAAAAACCAGCAGCTGCTCACTCCCAAACACAAGGCGCTGTCTATGTCCTTGCTTCCCGAGCAATTCAGCACAGCCCTTCTTCTCTGCAGCTGCCATCGAGATCTCTGCAACTTGTAAACGCATGGTACGAACAAGAATTCTCCAGATTCGTCTGCATCAGGACCAAGTCAAAACGCAGGAAAGTCGTCCTGGAGCACCTGCCAGAAGCATGCCAGCGGTGAATTGAAAGGGCTGGCAGCTGCAACCACCGTCCTCTAGCAGTGCCAAGGCTGCGCACACAAGCCAGTTTCGTTCTTCGCCTCTCAGAAGCCAACCGCTCTCCCCGGCTGCCGGAGGCGAAGAAGCGGCTACTAGGTGCACCGCCGACGTGAACCGCACTTGTAGGCCGCAAAGCGCGGCTTCGGCAGAAAGACGCCGGCAACCACCGCTTCCCTGCGGACAGCTGCGGAGAGCCGAAGTCTGCGTCTCTAGCAGACTGCATCATAGCGACAAGCTTTTCCAGCGTGTCTCGCAGGGAGAAAGCTTGCCAGCACAGTGCACGCATCCCGCCCTTGCCCAGAAACATGGATCTGCTGAACACTCCAAAAACACTGCTCTTTCCTAGGCAAGCTTCAAACTGCTGTCAGCCATCTGTGCTCTCTGTTTTCTGCTGCCCTGCTCGTGGTAGAAGAGTGCACAGCTCCACCTGACATTCAGTGCACAGCGAATTCAACTGCAAAAAACCAGCAGCTGCTCACTCCCAAACACAAGGCGCTTTCTATGTCCTTGCTTCCTGAACAATTCTGCACAGCCCTTCTTTTCTGCAGCTGCCATCGAGTTCTCTGCAACTCGGAAGCTCAGGGCACGAACAAGAATTCTCCAGATTCGTCTGCATCAGGACCAAGTCAAAACCCAGAAAGTCGTCCTGGAGCACCTGCCAGAAGCATGCCAGCGGTGAATTGAAAGGGCTGGCAGCTGCAACCACCGTCTTCTAGCAGTGCCAAGGCTGCGCACACAAGCCGGTTTCGTTCTTCGCCTCTCAGAAGCCAACCGCTCTCCCCGGCTGCCGGAGGCGAAGAAGCGGCTACTAGGTGCACCGCTGACGTGAACCGCACTTGTAGGCTGCAACGCGCGGCCTCGGCAGAAAGACGCCGGCAACCGCCGCTTTCCTGCGGACAGCTGCCGAGAGCCGAAGTCTGCGTCTCTAGCCGACTGCATCATAGCGAAAAGCTTTTCCTGCGTGTCTCGCAGGGAGAAAGCTTGCCAGCGCAGTGCACGCATCCCGTCCTTTCCCAGAAATATATATTTGCTGAACACTCCAAAAACACTACTTTGTCCTAGGCAAGCTTCAAACTGCTGTCAGACGTGCGTGCTCCTTGTTTTCTGCTGCCCTGCTCGTTGTAGAGGAATGCACAGCTCACCCTGGCATTCAGTGCACAGCGATGTCAATTGCAAAAAACCAGCATCTGCTCACTCGCAAACACAAGGCGCTGTCTATGTCCTTGCTTCCCGAGCAACTCAGCGCAGCCCTTCTTCCCCGCATCTCGGAAGCTCAGGGCACGAACAAGAATTCTCCTGATTCGTCTGCATCAGGACCAAGTCAAAACTCAAAAAAGTCGTCCTGGAGCACCTGCCACAAGCATGCCATAGGTGAACTGAAAGGGCTGGCAGCTGCAGCCACCGTCCTCTAGCAGTGCCAAGGCAGCGCACACAAGCCGGTTTCGTTCTTCGCCTCTCAGAAGCCAACCGCTCTCCCCGGCTGCCGGAGGCGAAGAAGCGGCTACTAGGTGCACCGCTGATGTGAACCGCACTTGTAGGCTGAAAAGCGCGGCTTCTGCAGAAAGACGCCGGCAACCACCGCTTTCCTGCGGACAGCTGCGGATAGCCGGAGTCTGCGTCTCTAGCGGACTGCATCATAGCGAAAAGCTTTTCCAGCGTGTCTCGCAGGGAGAAAGCTTGCCACCACAGTGCACGCATCCCGCCCTTGCCCAGAAACATGGATTTGCTGAACACTCCAAAAACACTGCTCTTTCCTAGGCAAGCTTCAAACTGCTGTCAGACATCTGTGCTCTCTGTTTTCTGCTGCCCTGCTCGTTGTAGAAGAGTGCACAGCTCCACCTGACATTCAGTGCACAGCGAAGTCAACTGCAAAAAACCAGCAGCTGCTCACTCCCAAACACAAGGCGCTGTCTATGTCCTTGCTTCCCGAGCAATTCAGCACAGCCCTTCTTCTCTGCAGCTGCCATCGAGATATCTGCAACTTGTAAACGCATGGTACGAACAAGAATTCTACAGATTCGTCTGCATCAGGACCAAGTCAAAACGCAGGAAAGTCGTCCTGGAGCACCTGCCAGAAGCATGCCAGCGGTGAATTGAAAGGGCTGGCAGCTGCAACCACCGTCCTCTAGCAGTGCCAAGGCTGCGCACACAAGCCAGTTTCGTTCTTCGCCTCTCAGAAGCCAACCGCTCTCCCCGGCTGCCGGAGGCGAAGAAGCGGCTACTAGGTGCACCGCTGACGTGAACCGCACTTGTAGGCCGCAAAGCGCGGCTTCGGCAGAAAGACGCCGGCAACCACCGCTTCCCTGCGGACAGCTGCGGAGAGCCGAAGTCTGCGTCTCTAGCAGACTGCATCATAGCGACAAGCTTTTCCAGCGTGTCTCGCAGGGAGAAAGCTTGCCAGCACAGTGCACGCATCCCGCCCTTGCCCAGAAACATGGATCTGCTGAACACTCCAAAAACACTGCTCTTTCCTAGGCAAGCTTCAAACTGCTGTCAGCCATCTGTGCTCTCTGTTTTCTGCTGCCCTGCTCGTGGTAGAAGAGTGCACAGCTCCACCTGACATTCAGTGCACAGCGAATTCAACTGCAAAAAACCAGCAGCTGCTCACTCCCAAACACAAGGCGCTGTCTATGTCCTTGCTTCCCGTGCAATTCAGCACAGCCCTTCTTTTCTGCAGCTGCCATCGAGTTCTCTGCAACTCGGAAGCTCAGGGCACGAACAAGAATTCTCCAGATTCGTCTGCATCAGGACCAAGTCAAAACCCAGAAAGTCGTCCTGGAGCACCTGCCAGAAGCATGCCAGCGGTGAATTGAAATGGCTGGCAGCTGCAGGCACCGTCTTCTAGCAGTGCCAAGGCTGCGCACACAAGCCGGTTTCGTTCTTCGCCTCTCAGAAGCCAACCGCTCTCCCCGGCTGCCGGAGGCGAAGAAGCGGCTACTAGGTGCACCGCTGACGTGAACCGCACTTGTAGGCTGCAACGCGCGGCCTCGGCAGAAAGACGCCGGCAACCGCCGCTTTCCTGCGGACAGCTGCCGAGAGCCGAAGTCTGCGTCTCTAGCCGACTGCATCATAGCGAAAAGCTTTTCCTGCTTGTCTCGCAGGGAGAAAGCTTGCCAGCGCAGTGCACGCATCCCGTCCTTTCCCAGAAATATATATTTGCTGAACACTCCAAAAACACTACTTTGTCCTAGGCAAGCTTCAAACTGCTGTCAGACGTGCGTGCTTTTTGTTTTCTTCTGCCCTGCTCGTTGTAGAGGAATGCACAGCTCACCCTGGCATTCAGTGCACAGCGATGTCAATTGCAAAAAAACAACAGCTGCTCACTCGCAAACACAAGGCGCTGTCTATGTCCTTGCTTCCCGAGCAACTCAGCGCAGCCCTTCTTCCCCGCATATCGGAAGCTCAGGGCACGAACAAGAATTCTCCAGATTCGTCTGCATCAGGACCAAGTCAAAACGCAGGAAAGTCGTCCTGGAGCACCTGCCAGAAGCATGCCAGCGGTGAATTGAAAGGGCTGGCAGCTGCAACCACCGTCCTCTAGCAGTGCCAAGGCAGCGCACACAAGCAAGTTTCGTTCTTCGCCTCTCAGAAGCCAACCGCTCTCCCCGGCTGCCGGAGGCGAAGAAGCGGCTACTAGGTGCACCGCTGATGTGAACCGCACTTGTAGGCTGAAAAGCGCGGCTTCTGCAGAAAGACGCCGGCAACCGCCGCTTCCCTGCGGACAGCTGCGGAGGGCCGGAGTCTGCGTCTCTAGCGGACTGCATCATAGCGAAAAGCTTTTCCAGCGTGTCTCGCAGGGAGAAAGCTTGCCAGCACAGTGCACGCATCCCGCCCTTGCCCAGAAACATGGATTTGCTGAACACTCCAAAAACACTGCTCTTTCCTAGGCAAGCTTCAAACTGCTGTCAGACATCTGTGCTCTCTGTTTTCTGCTGCCCTGCTCGTTGTAGAGGAGTGCACAGCTCACCCTGGCATTCAGTGCACAGCGAAGTCAACTGCAAAAAACCAGCAGCTGCTCACTCCCAAACACAAGGCGCTGTCTATGTCCTTGCTTCCCGAGCAATTCAGCACAGCCCTTCTTCTCTGCAGCTGCCATCGAGATCTCTGCAACTTGTAAACGCATGGTACGAACAAGAATTCTCCAGATTCGTCTGCATCAGGACCAAGTCAAAACCCAGAAAGTCGTCCTGGAGCACCTGCCAGAAGCATGCCAGCGGTGAATTGAAAGGGCTGGCAGCTGCAACCACCGTCCTCTAGCAGTGCCAAGGCTGCGCACACAAGCCAGTTTCGTTCTTCGCCTCTCAGAAGCCAACCGCTCTCCCCGGCTGCCGGAGGCGAAGAAGCGGCTACTAGGTGCACCGCTGACGTGAACCGCACTTGTAGGCCGCAAAGCGCGGCTTCGGCAGAAAGACGCCGGCAACCACCGCTTCCCTGCGGACAGCTGCGGAGAGCCGAAGTCTGCGTCTCTAGCAGACTGCATCATAGCGACAAGCTTTTCCAGCGTGTCTCGCAGGGAGAAAGCTTGCCAGCACAGTGCACGCATCCCGCCCTTGCCCAGAAACATGGATCTGCTGAACACTCCAAAAACACTGCTCTTTCCTAGGCAAGCTTCAAACTGCTGTCAGCCATCTGTGCTCTCTGTTTTCTGCTGCCCTGCTCGTGGTAGAAGAGTGCACAGCTCCACCTGACATTCAGTGCACAGCGAATTCAACTGCAAAAAACCAGCAGCTGCTCACTCCCAAACACAAGGCGCTTTCTATGTCCTTGCTTCCGGAACAATTCTGCACAGCCCTTCTTTTCTGCAGCTGCCATCGAGTTCTCTGCAACTCGGAAGCTCAGGGTACGAACAAGAATTCTCCAGATTCGTCTGCATCAGGACCAAGTCAAAACCCAGAAAGTCGTCCTGGTGCACCTGCCAGAAGCATGCCAGCGGTGAATTGAAATGGCTGGCAGCTGCAGGCACCGTCTTCTAGCAGTGCCAAGGCTGCGCACACAAGCCGGTTTCGTTCTTCGCCTCTCAGAAGCCAACCGCTCTCCCCGGCTGCCGGAGGCGAAGAAGCGGCTACTAGGTGCACCGCTGACGTGAACCGCACTTGTAGGCTGCAACGCGCGGCCTCGGCAGAAAGACGCCGGCAACCGCCGCTTTCCTGCGGACAGCTGCCGAGAGCCGAAGTCTGCGTCTCTAGCCGACTGCATCATAGCGAAAAGCTTTTCCTGCGTGTCTCGCAGGGAGAAAGCTTGCCAGCGCAGTGCACGCATCCCGTCCTTTCCCAGAAATATATATTTGCTGAACACTCCAAAAACACTACTTTGTCCTAGGCAAGCTTCAAACTGCTGTCAGACGTGCGTGCTCCTTGTTTTCTGCTGCCCTGCTCGTTGTAGAGGAATGCACAGCTCACCCTGGCATTCAGTGCACAGCGATGTCAATTGCAAAAAACCAGCATCTGCTCACTCGCAAACACAAGGCGCTGTCTATGTTCTTGCTTCCCGAGCAACTCAGCGCAGCCCTTCTTCCCCGCATCTCGGAAGCTCAGGGCACGAACAAGAATTCTCCAGATTCGTCTGCATCAGGACCAAGTCAAAACTCAAAAAAGTCGTCCTGGAGCACCTGCCACAAGCATGCCAGCGGTGAATTGAAAGGGCTGGCAGCTGCAACCACCGTCCTCTAGCAGTGCCAAGGCTGCGCACACAAGCCAGTTTCGTTCTTCGCCTCTCAGAAGCCAACCGCTCTCCCCGGCTGCCGGAGGCGAAGAAGCGGCTACTAGGTGCACCGCCGACGTGAACCGCACTTGTAGGCCGCAAAGCGCGGCTTCGGCAGAAAGACGCCGGCAACCACTGCTTCCCTGCGGACAGCTGCGGAGAGCCGAAGTCTGCGTCTCTAGCAGACTGCATCATAGCGACAAGCTTTTCCAGCGTGTCTCGCAGGGAGAAAGCATGCCAGCACAGTGCACGCATCCCGCCCTTGCCCAGAAACATGGATCTGCTGAACACTCCAAAAACACTGCTCTTTCCTAGGCAAGCTTCAAACTGCTGTCAGCCATCTGTGCTCTCTGTTTTCTGCTGCCCTGCTCGTGGTAGAAGAGTGCACAGCTCCACCTGACATTCAGTGCACAGCGAATTCAACTGCAAAAAACCAGCAGCTGCTCACTCCCAAACACAAGGCGCTTTCTATGTCCTTGCTTCCTGAACAATTCTGCACAGCCCTTCTTTTCTGCAGCTGCCATCGAGTTCTCTGCAACTCGGAAGCTCAGGGCACGAACAAGAATTCTCCAGATTCGTCTGCATCAGGACCAAGTCAAAACCCAGAAAGTCGTCCTGGAGCACCTGCCAGAAGCATGCCAGCGGTGAATTGAAATGGCTGGCAGCTGCAGGCACCGTCTTCTAGCAGTGCCAAGGCTGCGCACACAAGCCGGTTTCGTTCTTCGCCTCTCAGAAGCCAACCGCTCTCCCCGGCTGCCGGAGGCGAAGAAGCGGCTACTAGGTGCACCGCTGACGTGAACCGCACTTGTAGGCTGCAACGCGCGGCCTCGGCAGAAAGACGCCGGCAACCGCCGCTTTCCTGCGGACAGCTGCCGAGAGCCGAAGTCTGCGTCTCTAGCCGACTGCATCATAGCGAAAAGCTTTTCCTGCGTGTCTCGCAGGGAGAAAGCTTGCCAGCGCAGTGCACGCATCCCGTCCTTTCCCAGAAATATATATTTGCTGAACACTCCAAAAACACTACTTTGTCCTAGGCAAGCTTCAAACTGCTGTCAGACGTGCGTGCTCCTTGTTTTCTGCTGCCCTGCTCGTTGTAGAGGAATGCACAGCTCACCCTGGCATTCAGTGCACAGCGATGTCAATTGCAAAAAACCAGCATCTGCTCACTCGCAAACACAAGGCGCTGTCTATGTTCTTGCTTCCCGAGCAACTCAGCGCAGCCCTTCTTCCCCGCATCTCGGAAGCTCAGGGCACGAACAAGAATTCTCCAGATTCGTCTGCATCAGGACCAAGTCAAAACTCAAAAAAGTCGTCCTGGAGCACCTGCCACAAGCATGCCATAGGTGAACTGAAAGGGCTGGCAGCTGCAGCCACCGTCCTCTAGCAGTGCCAAGGCAGCGCACACAAGCCGGTTTCGTTCTTCGCCTCTCAGAAGCCAACCGCTCTCCCCGGCTGCCGGAGGCGAAGAAGCGGCTACTAGGTGCACCGCTGACGTGAACCGCACTTGTAGGCTACAACGCGCGGCTTCGGCAGACAGAAGCCGGCAACCGTCGCTTTCCTGCGGACAGCTGCGGCGAGCCGAAGTCTGCGTCTCAAGCGGACTGCATCATAGCAAAAAGCTTTTCCAGCGTGTCTCGCAGGGAGAAAGCTTGCCAGCACAGTGCACGCATCCCGCCCTTGCCCAGAAACATGGATTTGCTGAACACTCCAAAATTACTGCTCTTTCCTAGGCAAGCTTCAAACTGCTGTCAGCCATCTGTGCTCTCTGTTTTCGGCTGTCCTGCTCGTTGTAGAAGTGTGCACAGCTCCACCTGACATTCAGTGCACAGCGAAGTCAACTGCAAAAAACCAGCAGCTGCTCACTCCCAAACACAAGGCGCTGTCTATGTCCTTGCTTCCCGAGCAACTTAGCACAGCCCTTCTTCTCTGCAGCTGCCATCGAGATCTCTGCAACTTGTAAACGCAGGGTACGAACAAGAATTCTCCAGATTCGTCTGCATCAGGACCAAGTCAAAACGCAGGAAAGTCGTCCTGGAGCACCTGCCAGAAGCATGCCAGCGGTGAATTGAAAGGGCTGGCAGCTGCAACCACCGTCCTCTAGCAGTGCCAAGGCTGCGCACACAAGCCAGTTTCGTTCTTCGCCTCTCAGAAGCCAACCGCTCTCCCCGGCTGCCGGAGGCGAAGAAGCGGCTACTAGGTGCACCGCCGACGTGAACCGCACTTGTAGGCCGCAAAGCGCGGCTTCGGCAGAAAGACGCCGGCAACCACCGCTTCCCTGCGGACAGCTGCGGAGAGCCGAAGTCTGCGTCTCTAGCAGACTGCATCATAGCGACAAGCTTTTCCAGCGTGTCTCGCAGGGAGAAAGCTTGCCAGCACAGTGCACGCATCCCGCCCTTTCCCAGAAACATGGATCTGCTGAACACTCCAAAAACACTGCTCTTTCCTAGGCAAGCTTCAAACTGCTGTCAGACATCTGTGCTCTCTGTTTTCTGCTGCCCTGCTCGTGGTAGAAGAGTGCACAGCTCCACCTGACATTCAGTGCACAGCGAAGTCAACTGCAAAAAACCAGCAGCTGCTCACTCCCAAACACAAGGCGCTGTCTATGTCCTTCCTTCCCGAGCAATTCAGCACAGCCCTTCTTTTCTGCAGCTGCCATCGAGTTCTCTGCAACTCGGAAGCTCAGGGTACGAACAAGAATTCTCCAGATTCGTCTGCATCAGGACCAAGTCAAAACGCAGGAAAGTCGTCCTGGAGCACCTGCCAGAAGCATGCCAGCGGTGAATTGAAAGGGCTGGCAGCTGCAACCACCGTCCTCTAGCAGTGCCAAGGCAGCGCACACAAGCAAGTTTCGTTCTTCGCCTCTCAGAAGCAAACCGCTCTCCCCGGCTGCCGGAGGCGAAGAAGCGGCTACTAGGTGCACCGCTGATGTGAACCGCACTTGTAGGCTGAAAAGCGCGGCTTCTGCAGAAAGACGCCGGCAACCACCGCTTTCCTGCGGACAGCTGCGGAGAGCCGGAGTCTGCGTCTCTAGCGGACTGCATCATAGCGAAAAGCTTTTCCAGCGTGTCTCGCAGGGAGAAAGCTTGCCAGCACAGTGCACGCATCCCGCCCTTGCCCAGAAACATGGATTTGCTGAACACTCCAAAAACACTGCTCTTTCCTAGGCAAGCTTCAAACTGCTGTCAGACATCTGTGCTCTCTGTTTTCTGCTGCCCTGCTCGTTGTAGAGGAGTGCACAGCTCACCCTGGCATTCAGTGCACAGCGAAGTCAACTGCAAAAAACCAGCAGCTGCTCACTCCCAAACACAAGGCGCTGTCTATGTCCTTGCTTCCCGAGCAATTCAGCACAGCCCTTCTTCTCTGCAGCTGCCATCGAGATCTCTGCAACTTGTAAACGCATGGTACGAACAAGAATTCTCCAGATTCGTCTGCATCAGGACCAAGTCAAAACCCAGAAAGTCGTCCTGGAGCACCTGCCAGAAGCATGCCAGCGGTGAATTGAAAGGGCTGGCAGCTGCAACCACCGTCCTCTAGCAGTGCCAAGGCTGCGCACACAAGCCAGTTTCGTTCTTCGCCTCTCAGAAGCCAACCGCTCTCCCCGGCTGCCGGAGGCGAAGAAGCGGCTACTAGGTGCACCGCTGACGTGAACCGCACTTGTAGGCCGCAAAGCGCGGCTTCGGCAGAAAGACGCCGGCAACCACCGCTTCCCTGCGGACAGCTGCGGAGAGCCGAAGTCTGCGTCTCTAGCAGACTGCATCATAGCGACAAGCTTTTCCAGCGTGTCTCGCAGGGAGAAAGCTTGCCAGCACAGTGCACGCATCCCGCCCTTGCCCAGAAACATGGATCTGCTGAACACTCCAAAAACACTGCTCTTTCCTAGGCAAGCTTAGAACTGCTGTCAGCCATCTGTGCTCTCTGTTTTCTGCTGCCCTGCTCGTGGTAGAAGAGTGCACAGCTCCACCTGACATTCAGTGCACAGCGAATTCAACTGCAAAAAACCAGCAGCTGCTCACTCCCAAACACAAGGCGCTTTCTATGTCCTTGCTTCCCGAACAATTCTGCACAGCCCTTCTTTTCTGCAGCTGCCATCGAGTTCTCTGCAACTCGTAAACTCAGGGTACGAACAAGAATTCTCCAGATTCGTCTGCATCAGGACCAAGTCAAAACGCAGGAAAGTCGTCCTGGAGCACCTGCCAGAAGCATGCCAGCGGTGAATTGAAATGGCTGGCAGCTGCAGGCACCGTCTTCTAGCAGTGCCAAGGCTGCGCACACAAGCCGGTTTCGTTCTTCGCCTCTCAGAAGCCAACCGCTCTCCCCGGCTGCCGGAGGCGAAGAAGCGGCTACTAGGTGCACCGCTGACGTGAACCGCACTTGTAGGCTGCAACGCGCGGCCTCGGCAGAAAGACGCCGGCAACCGCCGCTTTCCTGCGGACAGCTGCCGAGAGCCGAAGTCTGCGTCTCTAGCCGACTGCATCATAGCGAAAAGCTTTTCCTGCGTGTCTCGCAGGGAGAAAGCTTGCCAGCGCAGTGCACGCATCCCGTCCTTTCCCAGAAATATATATTTGCTGAACACTCCAAAAACACTACTTTGTCCTAGGCAAGCTTCAAACTGCTGTCAGACGTGCGTGCTTTTTGTTTTCTTCTGCCCTGCTCGTTGTAGAGGAATGCACAGCTCACCCTGGCATTCAGTGCACAGCGATGTCAATTGCAAAAAAACAACAGCTGCTCACTCGCAAACACAAGGCGCTGTCTATGTCCTTGCTTCCCGAGCAACTCAGCGCAGCCCTTCTTCCCCGCATCTCGGAAGCTCAGGGCACGAACAAGAATTCTCCAGATTCGTCTGATCAGGACCAAGTCAAAACGCAGGAAAGTCGTCCTGGAGCACCTGCCAGAAGCATGCCAGCGGTGAATTGAAAGGGCTGGCAGCTGCAACCACCGTCCTCTAGCAGTGCCAAGGCAGCGCACACAAGCAAGTTTCGTTCTTCGCCTCTCAGAAGCCAACCGCTCTCCCCGGCTGCTGGAGGCGAAGAAGCGGCTACTAGGTGCACCGCTGATGTGAACCGCACTTGTAGGCTGAAAAGCGCGGCTTCTGCAGAAAGACGCCGGCAACCACCGCTTTCCTGCGGACAGCTGCGGATAGCCGAAGTCTGCGTCTCTAGCGGACTGCATCATAGCGAAAAGCTTTTCCAGCGTGTCTCGCAGGGAGAAAGCTTGCCACCACAGTGCACGCATCCCGCCCTTGCCCAGAAACATGGATTTGCTGAACACTCCAAAAACACTGCTCTTTCCTAGGCAAGCTTCAAACTGCTGTCAGACATCTGTGCTCTCTGTTTTCTGCTGCCCTGCTCGTTGTAGAAGAGTGCACAGCTCCACCTGACATTCAGTGCACAGCGAAGTCAACTGCAAAAAACCAGCAGCTGCTCACTCCCAAACACAAGGCGCTGTCTATGTCCTTGCTTCCCGAGCAATTCAGCACAGCCCTTCTTCTCTGCAGCTGCCATCGAGATATCTGCAACTTGTAAACGCATGGTACGAACAAGAATTCTACAGATTCGTCTGCATCAGGACCAAGTCAAAACGCAGGAAAGTCGTCCTGGAGCACCTGCCAGAAGCATGCCAGCGGTGAATTGAAAGGGCTGGCAGCTGCAACCACCGTCCTCTAGCAGTGCCAAGGCTGCGCACACAAGCCAGTTTCGTTCTTCGCCTCTCAGAAGCCAACCGCTCTCCCCGGCTGCCGGAGGCGAAGAAGCGGCTACTAGGTGCACCGCTGACGTGAACCGCACTTGTAGGCCGCAAAGCGCGGCTTCGGCAGAAAGACGCCGGCAACCACCGCTTCCCTGCGGACAGCTGCGGAGAGCCGAAGTCTGCGTCTCTAGCAGACTGCATCATAGCGACAAGCTTTTCCAGCGTGTCTCGCAGGGAGAAAGCTTGCCAGCACAGTGCACGCATCCCGCCCTTGCCCAGAAACATGGATCTGCTGAACACTCCAAAAACACTGCTCTTTCCTAGGCAAGCTTCAAACTGCTGTCAGCCATCTGTGCTCTCTGTTTTCTGCTGCCCTGCTCGTGGTAGAAGAGTGCACAGCTCCACCTGACATTCAGTGCACAGCGAATTCAACTGCAAAAAACCAGCAGCTGCCCACTCCCAAACACAAGGCGCTGTCTATGTCCTTGCTTCGCGAGCAATTCAGCACAGCCCTTCTTTTCTGCAGCTGCCATCGAGTTCTCTGCAACTCGGAAGCTCAGGGCACGAACAAGAATTCTCCAGATTCGTCTGCATCAGGACCAAGTCAAAACCCAGAAAGTCGTCCTGGAGCACCTGCCAGAAGCATGCCAGCGGTGAATTGAAATGGCTGGCAGCTGCAGGCACCGTCTTCTAGCAGTGCCAAGGCTGCGCACACAAGCCGGTTTCGTTCTTCGCCTCTCAGAAGCCAACCGCTCTCCCCGGCTGCCGGAGGCGAAGAAGCGGCTACTAGGTGCACCGCTGACGTGAACCGCACTTGTAGGCTGCAACGCGCGGCCTCGGCAGAAAGACGCCGGCAACCGCCGCTTTCCTGCGGACAGCTGCCGAGAGCCGAAGTCTGCGTCTCTAGCCGACTGCATCATAGCGAAAAGCTTTTCCTGCTTGTCTCGCAGGGAGAAAGCTTGCCAGCGCAGTGCACGCATCCCGTCCTTTCCCAGAAATATATATTTGCTGAACACTCCAAAAACATTACTTTGTCCTAGGCAAGCTTCAAACTGCTGTCAGACGTGCGTGCTTTTTGTTTTCTTCTGCCCTGCTCGTTGTAGAGGAATGCACAGCTCACCCTGGCATTCAGTGCACAGCGATGTCAATTGCAAAAAAACAACAGCTGCTCACTCGCAAACACAAGGCGCTGTCTATGTCCTTGCTTCCCGAGCAACTCAGCGCAGCCCTTCTTCCCCGCATCTCGGAAGCTCAGGGCACGAACAAGAATTCTCCAGGTTCGTCTGCATCAGGACCAAGTCAAAACGCAGGAAAGTCGTCCTGGAGCACCTGCCAGAAGCATGCCAGCGGTGAATTGAAAGGGCTGGCAGCTGCAACCACCGTCCTCTAGCAGTGCCAAGGCAGCGCACACAAGCAAGTTTCGTTCTTCGCCTCTCAGAAGCCAACCGCTCTCCCCGGCTGCCGGAGGCGAAGAAGCGGCTACTAGGTGCACCGCTGATGTGAACCGCACTTGTAGGCTGAAAAGCGCGGCTTCTGCAGAAAGACGCCGGCAACCACCACTTTCCTGCGGACAGCTGCGGATAGCCGGAGTCTGCGTCTCTAGCGGACTGCATCATAGCGAAAAGCTTTTCCAGCGTGTCTCGCAGGGAGAAAGCTTGCCACCACAGTGCACGCATCCCGCCCTTGCCCAGAAACATGGATTTGCTGAACACTCCAAAAACACTGCTCTTTCCTAGGCAAGCTTCAAACTGCTGTCAGACATCTGTGCTCTCTGTTTTCTGCTGCCCTGCTCGTTGTAGAAGAGTGCACAGCTCCACCTGACATTCAGTGCACAGCGAAGTCAACTGCAAAAAACCAGCAGCTGCTCACTCCCAAACACAAGGCGCTGTCTATGTCCTTGCTTCCCGAGCAATTCAGCACAGCCCTTCTTCTCTGCAGCTGCCATCGAGATATCTGCAACTTGTAAACGCATGGTACGAACAAGAATTCTACAGATTCGTCTGCATCAGGACCAAGTCAAAACGCAGGAAAGTCGTCCTGGAGCACCTGCCAGAAGCATGCCAGCGGTGAATTGAAAGGGCTGGCAGCTGCAACCACCGTCCTCTAGCAGTGCCAAGGCTGCGCACACAAGCCAGTTTCGTTCTTCGCCTCTCAGAAGCCAACCGCTCTCCCCGGCTGCCGGAGGCGAAGAAGCGGCTACTAGGTGCACCGCTGACGTGAACCGCACTTGTAGGCCGCAAAGCGCGGCTTCGGCAGAAAGACGCCGGCAACCACCGCTTCCCTGCGGACAGCTGCGGAGAGCCGAAGTCTGCGTCTCTAGCAGACTGCATCATAGCGACAAGCTTTTCCAGCGTGTCTCGCAGGGAGAAAGCTTGCCAGCACAGTGCACGCATCCCGCCCTTGCCCAGAAACATGGATCTGCTGAACACTCCAAAAACACTGCTCTTTCCTAGGCAAGCTTCAAACTGCTGTCAGCCATCTGTGCTCTCTGTTTTCTGCTGCCCTGCTCGTGGTAGAAGAGTGCACAGCTCCACCTGACATTCAGTGCACAGCGAATTCAACTGCAAAAAACCAGCAGCTGCTCACTCCCAAACACAAGGCGCTGTCTATGTCCTTGCTTCCCGTGCAATTCAGCACAGCCCTTCTTTTCTGCAGCTGCCATCGAGTTCTCTGCAACTCGGAAGCTCAGGGCACGAACAAGAATTCTCCAGATTCGTCTGCATCAGGACCAAGTCAAAACCCAGAAAGTCGTCCTGGAGCACCTGCCAGAAGCATGCCAGCGGTGAATTGAAATGGCTGGCAGCTGCAGGCACCGTCTTCTAGCAGTGCCAAGGCTGCGCACACAAGCCGGTTTCGTTCTTCGCCTCTCAGAAGCCAACCGCTCTCCCCGGCTGCCGGAGGCGAAGAAGCGGCTACTAGGTGCACCGCTGACGTGAACCGCACTTGTAGGCTGCAACGCGCGGCCTCGGCAGAAAGACGCCGGCAACCGCCGCTTTCCTGCGGACAGCTGCCGAGAGCCGAAGTCTGCGTCTCTAGCCGACTGCATCATAGCGAAAAGCTTTTCCTGCTTGTCTCGCAGGGAGAAAGCTTGCCAGCGCAGTGCACGCATCCCGTCCTTTCCCAGAAATATATATTTGCTGAACACTCCAAAAACACTACTTTGTCCTAGGCAAGCTTCAAACTGCTGTCAGACGTGCGTGCTTTTTGTTTTCTTCTGCCCTGCTCGTTGTAGAGGAATGCACAGCTCACCCTGGCATTCAGTGCACAGCGATGTCAATTGCAAAAAAACAACAGCTGCTCACTCGCAAACACAAGGCGCTGTCTATGTCCTTGCTTCCCGAGCAACTCAGCGCAGCCCTTCTTCCCCGCATCTCGGAAGCTCAGGGCACGAACAAGAATTCTCCAGATTCGTCTGCATCAGGACCAAGTCAAAACGCAGGAAAGTCGTCCTGGAGCACCTGCCAGAAGCATGCCAGCGGTGAATTGAAAGGGCTGGCAGCTGCAACCACCGTCCTCTAGCAGTGCCAAGGCAGCGCACACAAGCAAGTTTCGTTCTTCGCCTCTCAGAAGCCAACCGCTCTCCCCGGCTGCCGGAGGCGAAGAAGCGGCTACTAGGTGCACCGCTGATGTGAACCGCACTTGTAGGCTGAAAAGCGCGGCTTCTGCAGAAAGACGCCGGCAACCACCGCTTTCCTGCGGACAGCTGCGGATAGCCGGAGTCTGCGTCTCTAGCGGACTGCATCATAGCGAAAAGCTTTTCCAGCGTGTCTCGCAGGGAGAAAGCTTGCCAGCACAGTGCACGCATCCCGCCCTTGCCCAGAAACATGGATTTGCTGAACACTCCAAAAACACTGCTCTTTCCTAGGCAAGCTTCAAACTGCTGTCAGACATCTGTGCTCTCTGTTTTCTGCTGCCCTGCTCGTTGTAGAGGAGTGCACAGCTCACCCTGGCATTCAGTGCACAGCGAAGTCAACTGCAAAAAACCAGCAGCTGCTCACTCCCAAACACAAGGCGCTGTCTATGTCCTTGCTTCCCGAGCAATTCAGCACAGCCCTTCTTCTCTGCAGCTGCCATCGAGATCTCTGCAACTTGTAAACGCATGGTACGAACAAGAATTCTCCAGATTCGTCTGCATCAGGACCAAGTCAAAACCCAGAAAGTCGTCCTGGAGCACCTGCCAGAAGCATGCCAGCGGTGAATTGAAAGGGCTGGCAGCTGCAACCACCGTCCTCTAGCAGTGCCAAGGCTGCGCACACAAGCCAGTTTCGTTCTTCGCCTCTCAGAAGCCAACCGCTCTCCCCGGCTGCCGGAGGCGAAGAAGCGGCTACTAGGTGCACCGCTGACGTGAACCGCACTTGTAGGCCGCAAAGCGCGGCTTCGGCAGAAAGACGCCGGCAACCACCGCTTCCCTGCGGACAGCTGCGGAGAGCCGAAGTCTGCGTCTCTAGCAGACTGCATCATAGCGACAAGCTTTTCCAGCGTGTCTCGCAGGCAGAAAGCTTGCCAGCACAGTGCACGCATCCCGCCCTTGCCCAGAAACATGGATCTGCTGAACACTCCAAAAACACTGCTCTTTCCTAGGCAAGCTTCAAACTGCTGTCAGCCATCTGTGCTCTCTGTTTTCTGCTGCCCTGCTCGTGGTAGAAGAGTGCACAGCTCCACCTGACATTCAGTGCACAGCGAATTCAACTGCAAAAAACCAGCAGCTGCTCACTCCCAAACACAAGGCGCTTTCTATGTCCTTGCTTCCCGAACAATTCTGCACAGCCCTTCTTTTCTGCAGCTGCCATCGAGTTCTCTGCAACTCGGAAGCTCAGGGCACGAACAAGAATTCTCCAGATTCGTCTGCATCAGGACCAAGTCAAAACCCAGAAAGTCGTCCTGGAGCACCTGCCAGAAGCATGCCAGCGGTGAATTGAAATGGCTGGCAGCTGCAGGCACCGTCTTCTAGCAGTGCCAAGGCTGCGCACACAAGCCGGTTTCGTTCTTCGCCTCTCAGAAGCCAACCGCTCTCCCCGGCTGCCGGAGGCGAAGAAGCGGCTACTAGGTGCACCGCTGACGTGAACCGCACTTGTAGGCTGCAACGCGCGGCCTCGGCAGAAAGACGCCGGCAACCGCCGCTTTCCTGCGGACAGCTGCCGAGAGCCGAAGTCTGCGTCTCTAGCCGACTGCATCATAGCGAAAAGCTTTTCCTGCGTGTCTCGCAGGGAGAAAGCTTGCCAGCGCAGTGCACGCATCCCGTCCTTTCCCAGAAATATATATTTGCTGAACACTCCAAAAACACTACTTTGTCCTAGGCAAGCTTCAAACTGCTGTCAGACGTGCGTGCTCCTTGTTTTCTGCTGCCCTGCTCGTTGTAGAGGAATGCACAGCTCACCCTGGCATTCAGTGCACAGCGATGTCAATTGCAAAAAACCAGCATCTGCTCACTCGCAAACACAAGGCGCTGTCTATGTTCTTGCTTCCCGAGCAACTCAGCGCAGCCCTTCTTCCCCGCATCTCGGAAGCTCAGGGCACGAACAAGAATTCTCCAGATTCGTCTGCATCAGGACCAAGTCAAAACTCAAAAAAGTCGTCCTGGAGCACCTGCCACAAGCATGCCATAGGTGAATTGAAAGGGCTGGCAGCTGCAGCCACCGTCCTCTAGCAGTGCCAAGGCAGCGCACACAAGCCGGTTTCGTTCTTCGCCTCTCAGAAGCCAACCGCTCTCCCCGGCTGCCGGAGGCGAAGAAGCGGCTACTAGGTGCACCGCTGACGTGAACCGCACTTGTAGGCTACAACGCGCGGCTTCGGCAGACAGATGCCGGCAACCGTCGCTTTCCTGCGGACAGCTGCGGCGAGCCGAAGTCTGCGTCTCAAGCGGACTGCATCATAGCGAAAAGCTTTTCCAGCGTGTCTCGCAGGATGAAAGCTTGCCAGCACAGTGCACGCATCCCGCCCTTGCCCAGAAACATATATTTGCTGAACACTCCAAAAACATTACTCTTTCCTAGGCAAGCTTCAAACTGCTGTCAGATGTCCGTGCTCTCTGTTTTCTGCTGCCCTGCTCGTTGTAGAGGAGTGCACAGCTCACCCTGGCATTCAGTGCACAGCGAAGTCAACTGCAAAAAACCAGCAGCTGCTCACTCCCAAACACAAGGCGCTGTCTATGTCCTTGCTTCCCGAGCAATTCAGCACAGCCCTTCTTCTCTGCAGCTGCCATCGAGATCTCTGCAACTTGTAAACGCATGGTACGAACAAGAATTCTCCAGATTCGTCTGCATCAGGACCAAGTCAAAACGCAGGAAAGTCGTCCTGGAGCACCTGCCAGAAGCATGCCAGCGGTGAATTGAAAGGGCTGGCAGCTGCAACCACCGTCCTCTAGCAGTGCCAAGGCTGCGCACACAAGCCAGTTTCGTTCTTCGCCTCTCAGAAGCCAACCGCTCTCCCCGGCTGCCGGAGGCGAAGAAGCGGCTACTAGGTGCACCGCCGACGTGAACCGCACTTGTAGGCCGCAAAGCGCGGCTTCGGCAGAAAGACGCCGGCAACCACTGCTTCCCTGCGGACAGCTGCGGAGAGCCGAAGTCTGCGTCTCTAGCAGACTGCATCATAGCGACAAGCTTTTCCAGCGTGTCTCGCAGGGAGAAAGCTTGCCAGCACAGTGCACGCATCCCGCCCTTTCCCAGAAACATGGATCTGCTGAACACTCCAAAAACACTGCTCTTTCCTAGGCAAGCTTCAAACTGCTGTCAGACATCTGTGCTCTCTGTTTTCTGCTGCCCTGCTCGTGGTAGAAGAGTGCACAGCTCCACCTGACATTCAGTGCACAGCGAAGTCAACTGCAAAAAACCAGCAGCTGCTCACTCCCAAACACAAGGCGCTGTCTATGTCCTTCCTTCCCGAGCAATTCAGCACAGCCCTTCTTTTCTGCAGCTGCCATCGAGTTCTCTGCAACTCGGAAGCTCAGGGCACGAACAAGAATTCTCCAGATTCATCTGCATCAGGACCAAGTCAAAACGCAGGAAAGTCGTCCTGGAGCACCTGCCAGAAGCATGCCAGCGGTGAATTGAAATGGCTGGCAGCTGCAACCACCGTCCTCTAGCAGTGCCAAGGCAGCGCACACAAGCAAGTTTCGTTCTTCGCCTCTCAGAAGCCAACCGCTCTCCCCGGCTGCCGGAGGCGAAGAAGCGGCTACTAGGTGCACCGCTGACGTGAACCGCACTTGTAGGCTGAAAAGCGCGGCTTCTGCAGAAAGACGCCGGCAACCACCGCTTTCCTGCGGACAGCTGCGGAGAGCCGGAGTCTGTGTCTCTAGCTGACTGCATTATAGCGAAAAGCTTTTCCAGCATGTCTCGCAGGGAGAAAGCTTGCCAGCACAGTGCACGCACCCCGCCCTTGCCCATAAACATGGATTTGCTGAACACTCCAAAAACACTACTCTTTCCTAGGCAAGCTTCAAACTGCTGTTAGCCATCTGTGCTCTCTGTTTTCGGCTGTCCTGCTCGTTGTAGAAGTGTGCACAGCTGCACCTGACATTCAGTGCACAGCGAAGTCAACTGCAAAAAACCAGCAGCTGCTCACTCCCAAACACAAGGCGCTGTCTATGTCCTTGCTTCCCGAGCAATTCAGCACAGCCCTTCTTCTCTGCAGCTGCCATCGAGATATCTGCAACTTGTAAACGCATGGTACGAACAAGAATTCTACAGATTCGTCTGCATCAGGACCAAGTCAAAACGCAGGAAAGTCGTCCTGGAGCACCTGCCAGAAGCATGCCAGCGGTGAATTGAAAGGGCTGGCAGCTGCAACCACCGTCCTCTAGCAGTGCCAAGGCTGCGCACACAAGCCAGTTTCGTTCTTCGCCTCTCAGAAGCCAACCGCTCTCCCCGGCTGCCGGAGGCGAAGAAGCGGCTACTAGGTGCACCGCTGACGTGAACCGCACTTGTAGGCCGCAAAGCGCGGCTTCGGCAGAAAGACGCCGGCAACCACCGCTTCCCTGCGGACAGCTGCGGAGAGCCGAAGTCTGCGTCTCTAGCAGACTGCATCATAGCGACAAGCTTTTCCAGCGTGTCTCGCAGGGAGAAAGCTTGCCAGCACAGTGCACGCATCCCGCCCTTGCCCAGAAACATGGATCTGCTGAACACTCCAAAAACACTGCTCTTTCCTAGGCAAGCTTCAAACTGCTGTCAGCCATCTGTGCTCTCTGTTTTCTGCTGCCCTGCTCGTGGTAGAAGAGTGCACAGCTCCACCTGACATTCAGTGCACAGCGAATTCAACTGCAAAAAACTAGCAGCTGCTCACTCCCAAACACAAGGCGCTGTCTATGTCCTTGCTTCCCGTGCAATTCAGCACAGCCCTTCTTTTCTGCAGCTGCCATCGAGTTCTCTGCAACTCGGAAGCTCAGGGCACGAACAAGAATTCTCCAGATTCGTCTGCATCAGGACCAAGTCAAAACCCAGAAAGTCGTCCTGGAGCACCTGCCAGAAGCATGCCAGCGGTGAATTGAAATGGCTGGCAGCTGCAGGCACCGTCTTCTAGCAGTGCCAAGGCTGCGCACACAAGCCGGTTTCGTTCTTCGCCTCTCAGAAGCCAACCGCTCTCCCCGGCTGCCGGAGGCGAAGAAGCGGCTACTAGGTGCACCGCTGACGTGAACCGCACTTGTAGGCTGCAACGCGCGGCCTCGGCAGAAAGACGCCGGCAACCGCCGCTTTCCTGCGGACAGCTGCCGAGAGCCGAAGTCTGCGTCTCTAGCCGACTGCATCATAGCGAAAAGCTTTTCCTGCTTCTCTCGCAGGGAGAAAGCTTGCCAGCGCAGTGCACGCATCCCGTCCTTTCCCAGAAATATATATTTGCTGAACACTCCAAAAACACTACTTTGTCCTAGGCAAGCTTCAAACTGCTGTCAGACGTGCGTGCTTTTTGTTTTCTTCTGCCCTGCTCGTTGTAGAGGAATGCACAGCTCACCCTGGCATTCAGTGCACAGCGATGTCAATTGCAAAAAAACAACAGCTGCTCACTCGCAAACACAAGGCGCTGTCTATGTCCTTGCTTCCCGAGCAACTCAGCGCAGCCCTTCTTCCCCGCATCTCGGAAGCTCAGGGCACGAACAAGAATTCTCCAGATTCGTCTGCATCAGGACCAAGTCAAAACGCAGGAAAGTCGTCCTGGAGCACCTGCCAGAAGCATGCCAGCGGTGAATTGAAAGGGCTGGCAGCTGCAACCACCGTCCTCTAGCAGTGCCAAGGCAGCGCACACAAGCAAGTTTCGTTCTTCGCCTCTCAGAAGCCAACCGCTCTCCCCGGCTGCCGGAGGCGAAGAAGCGGCTACTAGGTGCACCGCTGATGTGAACCGCACTTGTAGGCTGAAAAGCGCGGCTTCTGCAGAAAGACGCCGGCAACCACCGCTTTCCTGCGGACAGCTGCGGATAGCCGGAGTCTGCGTCTCTAGCGGACTGCATCATAGCGAAAAGCTTTTCCAGCGTGTCTCGCAGGGAGAAAGCTTGCCAGCACAGTGCACGCATCCCGCCCTTGCCCAGAAACATGGATTTGCTGAACACTCCAAAAACACTGCTCTTTCCTAGGCAAGCTTCAAACTGCTGTCAGACATCTGTGCTCTCTGTTTTCTGCTGCCCTGCTCGTTGTAGAGGAGTGCACAGCTCACCCTGGCATTCAGTGCACAGCGAAGTCAACTGCAAAAAACCAGCAGCTGCTCACTCCCAAACACAAGGCGCTGTCTATGTCCTTGCTTCCCGAGCAATTCAGCACAGCCCTTCTTCTCTGCAGCTGCCATCGAGATCTCTGCAACTTGTAAACGCATGGTACGAACAAGAATTCTCCAGATTCATCTGCATCAGGACCAAGTCAAAACCCAGAAAGTCGTCCTGGAGCACCTGCCAGAAGCATGCCAGCGGTGAATTGAAAGGGCTGGCAGCTGCAACCACCGTCCTCTAGCAGTGCCAAGGCTGCGCACACAAGCCAGTTTCGTTCTTCGCCTCTCAGAAGCCAACCGCTCTCCCCGGCTGCCGGAGGCGAAGAAGCGGCTACTAGGTGCACCGCTGACGTGAACCGCACTTGTAGGCCGCAAAGCGCGGCTTCGGCAGAAAGACGCCGGCAACCACCGCTTCCCTGCGGACAGCTGCGGAGAGCCGAAGTCTGCGTCTCTAGCAGACTGCATCATAGCGACAAGCTTTTCCAGCGTGTCTCGCAGGCAGAAAGCTTGCCAGCACAGTGCACGCATCCCGCCCTTGCCCAGAAACATGGATCTGCTGAACACTCCAAAAACACTGCTCTTTCCTAGGCAAGCTTCAAACTGCTGTCAGCCATCTGTGCTCTCTGTTTTCTGCTGCCCTGCTCGTGGTAGAAGAGTGCACAGCTCCACCTGACATTCAGTGCACAGCGAATTCAACTGCAAAAAACCAGCAGCTGCTCACTCCCAAACACAAGGCGCTTTCTATGTCCTTGCTTCCCGAACAATTCTGCACAGCCCTTCTTTTCTGCAGCTGCCATCGAGTTCTCTGCAACTCGGAAGCTCAGGGCACGAACAAGAATTCTCCAGATTCGTCTGCATCAGGACCAAGTCAAAACCCAGAAAGTCGTCCTGGAGCACCTGCCAGAAGCATGCCAGCGGTGAATTGAAATGGCTGGCAGCTGCAGGCACCGTCTTCTAGCAGTGCCAAGGCTGCGCACACAAGCCGGTTTCGTTCTTCGCCTCTCAGAAGCCAACCGCTCTCCCCGGCTGCCGGAGGCGAAGAAGCGGCTACTAGGTGCACCGCTGACGTGAACCGCACTTGTAGGCTGCAACGCGCGGCCTCGGCAGAAAGACGCCGGCAACCGCCGCTTTCCTGCGGACAGCTGCCGAGAGCCGAAGTCTGCGTCTCTAGTCGACTGCATCATAGTGAAAAGCTTTTCCTGCGTGTCTCGCAGGGAGAAAGCTTGCCAGCGCAGTGCACGCATCCCGTCCTTTCCCAGAAATATATATTTGCTGAACACTCCAAAAACACTACTTTGTCCTAGGCAAGCTTCAAACTGCTGTCAGACGTGCGTGCTCCTTGTTTTCTGCTGCCCTGCTCGTTGTAGAGGAATGCACAGCTCACCCTGGCATTCAGTGCACAGCGATGTCAATTGCAAAAAACCAGCATCTGCTCACTCGCAAACACAAGGCGCTGTCTATGTTCTTGCTTCCCGAGCAACTCAGCGCAGCCCTTCTTCCCCGCATCTCGGAAGCTCAGGGCACGAACAAGAATTCTCCAGATTCGTCTGCATCAGGACCAAGTCAAAACTCAAAAAAGTCGTCCTGGAGCACCTGCCACAAGCATGCCATAGGTGAATTGAAAGGGCTGGCAGCTGCAGCCACCGTCCTCTAGCAGTGCCAAGGCAGCGCACACAAGCCGGTTTCGTTCTTCGCCTCTCAGAAGCCAACCGCTCTCCCCGGCTGCCGGAGGCGAAGAAGCGGCTACTAGGTGCACCGCTGACGTGAACCGCACTTGTAGGCTACAACGCGCGGCTTCGGCAGACAGATGCCGGCAACCGTCGCTTTCCTGCGGACAGCTGCGGCGAGCCGAAGTCTGCGTCTCAAGCGGACTGCATCATAGCGAAAAGCTTTTCCAGCGTGTCTCGCAGGATGAAAGCTTGCCAGCACAGTGCACGCATCCCGCCCTTGCCCAGAAACATATATTTGCTGAACACTCCAAAAACATTACTCTTTCCTAGGCAAGCTTCAAACTGCTGTCAGATGTCCGTGCTCTCTGTTTTCTGCTGCCCTGCTCGTTGTAGAGGAGTGCACAGCTCACCCTGGCATTCAGTGCACAGCGAAGTCAACTGCAAAAAACCAGCAGCTGCTCACTCCCAAACACAAGGCGCTGTCTATGTCCTTGCTTCCCGAGCAATTCAGCACAGCCCTTCTTCTCTGCAGCTGCCATCGAGATCTCTGCAACTTGTAAACGCATGGTACGAACAAGAATTCTCCAGATTCGTCTGCATCAGGACCAAGTCAAAACGCAGGAAAGTCGTCCTGGAGCACCTGCCAGAAGCATGCCAGCGGTGAATTGAAAGGGCTGGCAGCTGCAACCACCGTCCTCTAGCAGTGCCAAGGCTGCGCACACAAGCCAGTTTCGTTCTTCGCCTCTCAGAAGCCAACCGCTCTCCCCGGCTGCCGGAGGCGAAGAAGCGGCTACTAGGTGCACCGCCGACGTGAACCGCACTTGTAGGCCGCAAAGCGCGGCTTCGGCAGAAAGACGCCGGCAACCACTGCTTCCCTGCGGACAGCTGCGGAGAGCCGAAGTCTGCGTCTCTAGCAGACTGCATCATAGCGACAAGCTTTTCCAGCGTGTCTCGCAGGGAGAAAGCTTGCCAGCACAGTGCACGCATCCCGCCCTTTCCCAGAAACATGGATCTGCTGAACACTCCAAAAACACTGCTCTTTCCTAGGCAAGCTTCAAACTGCTGTCAGACATCTGTGCTCTCTGTTTTCTGCTGCCCTGCTCGTGGTAGAAGAGTGCACAGCTCCACCTGACATTCAGTGCACAGCGAAGTCAACTGCAAAAAACCAGCAGCTGCTCACTCCCAAACACAAGGCGCTGTCTATGTCCTTCCTTCCCGAGCAATTCAGCACAGCCCTTCTTTTCTGCAGCTGCCATCGAGTTCTCTGCAACTCGGAAGCTCAGGGCACGAACAAGAATTCTCCAGATTCATCTGCATCAGGACCAAGTCAAAACGCAGGAAAGTCGTCCTGGAGCACCTGCCAGAAGCATGCCAGCGGTGAATTGAAATGGCTGGCAGCTGCAACCACCGTCCTCTAGCAGTGCCAAGGCAGCGCACACAAGCAAGTTTCGTTCTTCGCCTCTCAGAAGCCAACCGCTCTCCCCGGCTGCCGGAGGCGAAGAAGCGGCTACTAGGTGCACCGCTGACGTGAACCGCACTTGTAGGCTGAAAAGCGCGGCTTCTGCAGAAAGACGCCGGCAACCACCGCTTTCCTGCGGACAGCTGCGGAGAGCCGGAGTCTGTGTCTCTAGCTGACTGCATTATAGCGAAAAGCTTTTCCAGCGTGTCTCGCAGGGAGAAAGCTTGCCAGCACAGTGCACGCACCCCGCCCTTGCCCATAAACATGGATTTGCTGAACACTCCAAAAACACTACTCTTTCCTAGGCAAGCTTCAAACTGCTGTTAGCCATCTGTGCTCTCTGTTTTCGGCTGTCCTGCTCGTTGTAGAAGTGTGCACAGCTCCACCTGACATTCAGTGCACAGCGAAGTCAACTGCAAAAAACCAGCAGCTGCTCACTCCCAAACACAAGGCGCTGTCTATGTCCTTGCTTCCCGAGCAATTCAGCACAGCCCTTCTTCTCTGCAGCTGCCATCGAGATATCTGCAACTTGTAAAAGCATGGTACGAACAAGAATTCTACAGATTCGTCTGCATCAGGACCAAGTCAAAACGCAGGAAAGTCGTCCTGGAGCACCTGCCAGAAGCATGCCAGCGGTGAATTGAAAGGGCTGGCAGCTGCAACCACCGTCCTCTAGCAGTGCCAAGGCTGCGCACACAAGCCAGTTTCGTTCTTCGCCTCTCAGAAGCCAACCGCTCTCCCCGGCTGCCGGAGGCGAAGAAGCGGCTACTAGGTGCACCGCTGACGTGAACCGCACTTGTAGGCCGCAAAGCGCGGCTTCGGCAGAAAGACGCCGGCAACCACCGCTTCCCTGCGGACAGCTGCGGAGAGCCGAAGTCTGCGTCTCTAGCAGACTGCATCATAGCGACAAGCTTTTCCAGCGTGTCTCGCAGGGAGAAAGCTTGCCAGCACAGTGCACGCATCCCGCCCTTGCCCAGAAACATGGATCTGCTGAACACTCCAAAAACACTGCTCTTTCCTAGGCAAGCTTCAAACTGCTGTCAGCCATCTGTGCTCTCTGTTTTCTGCTGCCCTGCTCGTGGTAGAAGAGTGCACAGCTCCACCTGACATTCAGTGCACAGCGAATTCAACTGCAAAAAACCAGCAGCTGCTCACTCCCAAACACAAGGCGCTGTCTATGTCCTTTTTTCCCGAGCAATTCAGCACAGCCCTTCTTTTCTGCAGCTGCCATCGAGTTCTCTGCAACTCGGAAGCTCAGGGCACGAACAAGAATTCTCCAGATTCGTCTGCATCAGGACCAAGTCAAAACCCAGAAAGTCGTCCTGGAGCACCTGCCAGAAGCATGCCAGCGGTGAATTGAAATGGCTGGCAGCTGCAGGCACCGTCTTCTAGCAGTGCCAAGGCTGCGCACACAAGCCGGTTTCGTTCTTCGCCTCTCAGAAGCCAACCGCTCTCCCCGGCTGCCGGAGGCGAAGAAGCGGCTACTAGGTGCACCGCTGACGTGAACCGCACTTGTAGGCTGCAACGCGCGGCCTCGGCAGAAAGACGCCGGCAACCGCCGCTTTCCTGCGGACAGCTGCCGAGAGCCGAAGTCTGCGTCTCTAGCCGACTGCATCATAGCGAAAAGCTTTTCCTGCTTGTCTCGCAGGGAGAAAGCTTGCCAGCGCAGTGCACGCATCCCGTCCTTTCCCAGAAATATATATTTGCTGAACACTCCAAAAACATTACTTTGTCCTAGGCAAGCTTCAAACTGCTGTCAGACGTGCGTGCTTTTTGTTTTCTTCTGCCCTGCTCGTTGTAGAGGAATGCACAGCTCACCCTGGCATTCAGTGCACAGCGATGTCAATTGCAAAAAAACAACAGCTGCTCACTCGCAAACACAAGGCGCTGTCTATGTCCTTGCTTCCCGAGCAACTCAGCGCAGCCCTTCTTCCCCGCATCTCGGAAGCTCAGGGCACGAACAAGAATTCTCCAGATTCGTCTGCATCAGGACCAAGTCAAAACGCAGGAAAGTCGTCCTGGAGCACCTGCCAGAAGCATGCCAGCGGTGAATTGAAAGGGCTGGCAGCTGCAACCACCGTCCTCTAGCAGTGCCAAGGCAGCGCACACAAGCAAGTTTCGTTCTTCGCCTCTCAGAAGCCAACCGCTCTCCCCGGCTGCCGGAGGCGAAGAAGCGGCTACTAGGTGCACCGCTGATGTGAACCGCACTTGTAGGCTGAAAAGCGCGGCTTCTGCAGAAAGACGCCGGCAACCACCGCTTTCCTGCGGACAGCTGCGGAGAGCCGGAGTCTGCGTCTCTAGCGGACTGCATCATAGCGAAAAGCTTTTCCAGCGTGTCTCGCAGGGAGAAAGCTTGCCAGCACAGTGCACGCATCCCGCCCTTGCCCAGAAACATGGATTTGCTGAACACTCCAAAAACACTGCTCTTTCCTAGGCAAGCTTCAAACTGCTGTCAGACATCTGTGCTCTCTGTTTTCTGCTGCCCTGCTCGTTGTAGAAGAGTGCACAGCTCCACCTGACATTCAGTGCACAGCGAAGTCAACTGCAAAAAACCAGCAGCTGCTCACTCCCAAACACAAGGCGCTTTCTATGTCCTTGCTTCCCGAGCAATTCAGCGCAGCCCTTCTTCTCTGCATCTGCCATCGAGATCTCTGCAACTCGTAAACTCAGGGTACGAACAAGAATTCTCCTGATTCGTCTGCATCAGGACCAAGTCAAAATGCAGGAAAGTCGTCCTGGAGCACCTGCCAGAAGCATGCCAGCGGTGAATTGAAAGGGCTGGCAGCTGCAACCACCGTCCTCTAGCAGTGCCAAGGCAGCGCACACAAGCAAGTTTCGTTCTTCGCCTCTCAGAAGCCAACCGCTCTCCCCGGCTGCCGGAGGCGAAGAAGCGGCTACTAGGTGCACCGCTGACGTGAACCGCACTTGTAGGCTGAAAAGCGCGGCTTCTGCAGAAAGACGCCGGCAACCACCGCTTTCATGCAGACAGCTGCGGAGAGCCGGAGTCTGCGTCTCAGGCGGACTGCATCATGGCGACAAGCTTTTCCAGTTTGTTCTCGCAGGGAGAAAGCTTGCCAGCACAGTGCACGCATCCCGCCCTTGCACAGAAACATATATTTGCTGAACACTCCAAAAACACTGCTCTTTCCTAGGCAAGCTTCAAACTGCTGTCAGCCATCTGTGCTCTCTGTTTTCTGCTGCCCTGCTCGTGGTAGAAGAGTGCACAGCTCCACCTGACATTCAGTGCACAGCGAAGTCAACTGCAAAAAACCAGCAGCTGCTCACTCCCAAACACAAGGCGCTGTCTATGTCCTTGCTTCCCGAGCAACTCAGCACAGCCCTTCTTCTCTGCATCTTGGAAGCTCAGGGCACAAACAAGAATTCTCCAGATTCGTCTGCATCAGGACCAAGTCAAAACGCAGAAAAGTCGTCCTGGAGCACCTGCCAGAAGCATGCCAGCGGTGAATTGAAAGGGCTGGCAGCTGCAACCACCGTCCTCTAGCAGTGCCAAGGCTGCGCACACGAGCCGGTTTCGTTCTGCGCCTCTCAGAAGCCAACCGCTCTCCCCGGCTGCCGGAGGCGAAGAAGCGGCTACTAGGTGCACCGCTGACGTGAACCGCACTTGTAGGCTGAAAAGCGCGGCTTCTGCAGAAAGACGCCGGCAACCACCGCTTTCCTGCGGACAGCTGCGGAGAGCCGGAGTCTGCGTCCCAAGCGGACTGCATCATGGCGAAAAGCTTTTCCAGCGTTTATCGCAGGATGAAAGCTTGCCAGCACAGTGCACGCATCCCGCCCTTGCCCAGAAACATATATTTGCTGAACACTCCAAAAACATTACTCTTTCCTAGGCAAGCTTCAAACTGCTGTCAGATGTCCGTGCTCTCTGTTTTCTGCTGCCCTGCTCTTTGTAGAGGAGTGCACAGCTCACCCTGGCATTCAGTGCACAGCGAAGTCAACTGCAAAACACCAGCAGCTGCTCACTCCCAAACACAAGGCGCTGTCTATGTCCTTGCTTCCCGAGCAATTCTGCACAGCCCTTCTTTTCTGCAGCTGCCATTGAGTTCTCTGCAACTCGGAAGCTCAGGGCACGAACAAGAATTCTCCAGATTCGTCTGCATCAGGACCAAGTCAAAACCCAGAAAGTCGTCCTGGAGCACCTGCCAGAAGCATGCCAGCGGTGAATTGAAATGGCTGGCAGCTGCAGGCACCGTCTTCTAGCAGTGCCAAGGCTGCGCACACAAGCCGGTTTCGTTCTTCGCCTCTCAGAAGCCAACCGCTCTCCCCGGCTGCCGGAGGCGAAGAAGCGGCTACTAGGTGCACCGCTGACGTGAACCGCACTTGTAGGCTGCAACGCGCGGCCTCGGCAGAAAGACGCCGGCAACCGCCGCTTTCCTGCGGACAGCTGCCGAGAGCCGAAGTCTGCGTCTCTAGCCGACTGCATCATAGCGAAAAGCTTTTCCTGCGTGTCTCGCAGGGAGAAAGCTTGCCAGCGCAGTGCACGCATCCCGTCCTTTCCCAGAAATATATATTTGCTGAACACTCCAAAAACACTACTTTGTCCTAGTCAAGCTTCAAACTGCTGTCAGACGTGCGTGCTTTTTGTTTTCTTCTGCCCTGCTCGTTGTAGAGGAATGCACAGCTCACCATGGCATTCAGTGCACAGCGATGTCAATTGCAAAAAAACAACAGCTGCTCACTCGCAAACACAAGGCGCTGTCTATGTCCTTGCTTCCCGAGCAACTCAGCGCAGCCCTTCTTCCCCGCATCTCGGAAGCTCAGGGCACGAACAAGAATTCTCCAGATTCGTCTGCATCAGGACCAAGTCAAAACGTAGGAAAGTCGTCCTGGAGCACCTGCCAGAAGCATGCCAGCGGTGAATTGAAAGGGCTGGCAGCTGCAACCACCGTCCTCTAGCAGTGCCAAGGCAGCGCACACAAGCAAGTTTCGTTCTTCGCCTCTCAGAAGCCAACCGCTCTCCCCGGCTGCCGGAGGCGAAGAAGCGGCTACTAGGTGCACCGCTGATGTGAACCGCACTTGTAGGCTGAAAAGCGCGGCTTCTGCAGAAAGACGCCGGCAACCACCACTTTCCTGCGGACAGCTGCGGCTAGCCGGAGTCTGCGTCTCTAGCGGACTGCATCATAGCGAAAAGCTTTTCCAGCGTGTCTCGCAGGGAGAAAGCTTGCCACCACAGTGCACGCATCCCGCCCTTGCCCAGAAACATGGATTTGCTGAACACTCCAAAAACACTGCTCTTTACTAGGCAAGCTTCAAACTGCTGTCAGACATCTGTGCTCTCTGTTTTCTGCTGCCCTGCTCGTTGTAGAAGAGTGCACAGCTCCACCTGACATTCAGTGCACAGCGAAGTCAACTGCAAAAAACCAGCAGCTGCTCACTCCCAAACACAAGGCGCTGTCTATGTCCTTGCTTCCCGAGCAATTCAGCACAGCCCTTCTTCTCTGCAGCTGCCATCGAGATATCTGCAACTTGTAAAGGCATGGTACGAACAAGAATTCTACAGATTCGTCTGCATCAGGACCAAGTCAAAACGCAGGAAAGTCGTCCTGGAGCACCTGCCAGAAGCATGCCAGCGGTGAATTGAAAGGGCTGGCAGCTGCAACCACCGTCCTCTAGCAGTGCCAAGGCTGCGCACACAAGCCAGTTTCGTTCTTCGCCTCTCAGAAGCCAACCGCTCTCCCCGGCTGCCGGAGGCGAAGAAGCGGCTACTAGGTGCACCGCTGACGTGAACCGCACTTGTAGGCCGCAAAGCGCGGCTTCAGCAGAAAGACGCCGGCAACCACCGCTTCCCTGCGGACAGCTGCGGAGAGCCGAAGTCTGCGTCTCTAGCAGACTGCATCATAGCGACAAGCTTTTCCAGCGTGTCTCGCAGGGAGAAAGCTTGCCAGCACAGTGCACGCATCCCGCCCTTGCCCAGAAACATGGATTTGCTGAACACTCCAAAAACACTACTCTTTCCTAGGCAAGCTTCAAACTGCTGTTAGCCATCTGTGCTCTCTGTTTTCGGCTGTCCTGCTCGTTGTAGAAGTGTGCACAGCTCCACCTGACATTCAGTGCACAGCGAATTCAACTGCAAAAAACCAGCAGCTGCTCACTCCCAAACACAAGGCGCTGTCTATGTCCTTGCTTCCCGTGCAATTCAGCACAGCCCTTCTTTTCTGCAGCTGCCATCGAGTTCTCTGCAACTCGGAAGCTCAGGGCACGAACAAGAATTCTCCAGATTCGTCTGCATCAGGACCAAGTCAAAACCCAGAAAGTCGTCCTGGAGCACCTGCCAGAAGCATGCCAGCGGTGAATTGAAATGGCTGGCAGCTGCAGGCACCGTCTTCTAGCAGTGCCAAGGCTGCGCACACAAGCCGGTTTCGTTCTTCGCCTCTCAGAAGCCAACCGCTCTCCCCGGCTGCCGGAGGCGAAGAAGCGGCTACTAGGTGCACCGCTGACGTGAACCGCACTTTTAGGCTGCAACGCGCGGCCTCGGCAGAAAGACGCCGGCAACCGCCGCTTTCCTGCGGACAGCTGCCGAGAGCCGAAGTCTGCGTCTCTAGCCGACTGCATCATAGCGAAAAGCTTTTCCTGCTTGTCTCGCAGGGAGAAAGCTTGCCAGCGCAGTGCACGCATCCCGTCCTTTCCCAGAAATATATATTTGCTGAACACTCCAAAAACACTACTTTGTCCTAGGCAAGCTTCAAACTGCTGTCAGACGTGCGTGCTTTTTGTTTTCTTCTGCCCTGCTCATTGTAGAGGAATGCACAGCTCACCCTGGCATTCAGTGCACAGCGATGTCAATTGCAAAAAAACAACAGCTGCTCACTCGCAAACACAAGGCGCTGTCTATGTCCTTGCTTCCCGAGCAACTCAGCGCAGCCCTTCTTCCCCGCATCTCGGAAGCTCAGGGCACGAACAAGAATTCTCCAGATTCGTCTGCATCAGGACCAAGTCAAAACGCAGGAAAGTCGTCCTGGAGCACCTGCCAGAAGCATGCCAGCGGTGAATTGAAAGGGCTGGCAGCTGCAACCACCGTCCTCTAGCAGTGCCAAGGCAGCGCACACAAGCAAGTTTCGTTCTTCGCCTCTCAGAAGCCAACCGCTCTCCCCGGCTGCCGGAGGCGAAGAAGCGGCTACTAGGTGCACCGCTGATGTGAACCGCACTTGTAGGCTGAAAAGCGCGGCTTCTGCAGAAAGACGCCGGCAACCACCGCTTTCCTGCGGACAGCTGCGGAGAGCCGGAGTCTGCGTCTCTAGCGGACTGCATCATAGCGAAAAGCTTTTCCAGCGTGTCTCACAGGGAGAAAGCTTGCCAGCACAGTGCACGCATCCCGCCCTTGCCCAGAAACATGGATTTGCTGAACACTCCAAAAACACTGCTCTTTCCTAGGCAAGCTTCAAACTGCTGTCAGACATCTGTGCTCTCTGTTTTCTGCTGCCCTGCTCGTTGTAGAAGAGTGCACAGCTCCACCTGACATTCAGTGCACAGCGAAGTCAACTGCAAAAAACCAGCAGCTGCTCACTCCCAAACACAAGGCGCTTTCTATGTCCTTGCTTCCCGAGCAATTCAGCGCAGCCCTTCTTCTCTGCATCTGCCATCGAGATCTCTGCAACTCGTAAACTCAGGGTACGAACAAGAATTCTCCTGATTCGTCTGCATCAGGACCAAGTCAAAACGCAGAAAAGTCGTCCTGGAGCACCTGCCAGAAGCATGCCAGCGGTGAATTGAAAGGGCTGGCAGCTGCAACCACCGTCCTCTAGCAGTGCCAAGGCAGCGCACACAAGCAAGTTTCGTTCTTCGCCTCTCAGAAGCCAACCGCTCTCCCCGGCTGCCGGAGGCGAAGAAGCGGCTACTAGGTGCACCGCTGACGTGAACCGCCCTTGTAGGCTGAAAAGCGCGGCTTCTGCAGAAAGACGCCGGCAACCACCGCTTTCATGCGGACAGCTGCGGAGAGCCGGAGTCTGCGTCTCAGGCGGACTGCATCATGGCGAAAAGCTTTTCCAGTGTGTCTCGCAGGGAGAAAGCTTGCCAGCACAGTGCACGCATCCCGCCCTTGCCCAGAAACATATATTTGCTGAACACTCCAAAAACACTGCTCTTTCCTAGGCAAGCTTCAAACTGCTGTCACCCATCTGTGCTCTCTGTTTTCTGCTGCCCTGCTCGTGGTAGAAGAGTGCACAGCTCCACCTGACATTCAGTGCACAGCGAAGTCAACTGCAAAAAACCAGCAGCTGCTCACTCCCAAAAACAAGGCGCTGTCTATGTCCTTGCTTCCCGAGCAATTCAGCACAGCCCTTCTTCTCTGCAGCTGCCATCGAGATCTCAGCAACTTGTAAACGCAGGGTACGAACAAGAATTCTCCAGATTCGTCTGCATCAGGACCAAGTCAAAACGCAGGAAAGTCGTCCTGGAGCACCTGCCAGAAGCATGCCAGCGGTGAATTGAAATGGCTGGCAGCTGCAGGCACCGTCCTCTAGCAGTGCCAAGGCTGCGCACACAAGCCAGTTTCGTTCTTCGCCTCTCAGAAGCCAACCGCTCTCCCCGGCTGCCGGAGGCGAAGAAGCGGCTACTAGGTGCACCGCTGACGTGAACCGCACTTGTAGGCCGCAAAGCGCGGCTTCGGCAGAAAGACGCCGGCAACCACCGCTTCCCTGCGGACAGCTGCGGAGAGCCGAAGTCTGCGTCTCTAGCAGACTGCATCATAGCGAAAAGCTTTTCCAGCGTGTCTCGCAGGGAGAAAGCTTGCCAGCACAGTGCACGCACCCCGCCCTTGCCCAGAAACATGGATTTGCTGAACACTCCAAAAACACTACTTTGTCCTAGGCAAGCTTCAAACTGCTGTCAGACGTGCGTGCTCTTTGTTTTCTGCTGCCCTGCTCGTTGTAGAGGAATGCACAGCTCACCCTGGCATTCAGTGCACAGCGATGTCAATTGCAAAAAACCAGCATCTGCTCACTCGCAAACACAAGGCGCTGTCTATGTTCTTGCTTCCCGAGCAACTCAGCGCAGCCCTTCTTCCCCGCATCTCGGAAGCTCAGGGCACGAACAAGAATTCTCCAGATTCGTCTGCATCAGGACCAAGTCAAAACTCAAAAAAGTCGTCCTGGAGCACCTGCCACAAGCATGCCATAGGTGAATTGAAAGGGCTGGCAGCTGCAGCCACCGTCCTCTAGCAGTGCCAAGGCAGCGCACACAAGCCGGTTTCGTTCTTCGCCTCTCAGAAGCCAACCGCTCTCCCCGGCTGCCGGAGGCGAAGAAGCGGCTACTAGGTGCACCGCTGACGTGAACCGCACTTGTAGGCTACAACGCGCGGCTTCGGCAGACAGATGCCGGCAACCGTCGCTTTCCTGCGGACAGCTGCGGCGAGCCGAAGTCTGCGTCTCAAGCGGACTGCATCATAGCGAAAAGCTTTTCCAGCGTGTCTCGCAGGGAGAAAGCTTGCCACCACAGTGCACGCATCCCGCCCTTGCCCAGAAACATGGATTTGCTGAACACTCCAAAAACACTGCTCTTTACTAGGCAAGCTTCAAACTGCTGTCAGACATCTGTGCTCTCTGTTTTCTGCTGCCCTGCTCGTTGTAGAAGAGTGCACAGCTCCACCTGACATTCAGTGCACAGCGAAGTCAACTGCAAAAAACCAGCAGCTGCTCACTCCCAAACACAAGGCGCTGTCTATGTCCTTGCTTCCCGAGCAATTCAGCACAGCCCTTCTTCTCTGCAGCTGCCATCGAGATATCTGCAACTTGTAAAGGCATGGTACGAACAAGAATTCTACAGATTCGTCTGCATCAGGACCAAGTCAAAACGCAGGAAAGTCGTCCTGGAGCACCTGCCAGAAGCATGCCAGCGGTGAATTGAAAGGGCTGGCAGCTGCAACCACCGTCCTCTAGCAGTGCCAAGGCTGCGCACACAAGCCAGTTTCGTTCTTCGCCTCTCAGAAGCCAACCGCTCTCCCCGGCTGCCGGAGGCGAAGAAGCGGCTACTAGGTGCACCGCTGACGTGAACCGCACTTGTAGGCCGCAAAGCGCGGCTTCAGCAGAAAGACGCCGGCAACCACCGCTTCCCTGCGGACAGCTGCGGAGAGCCGAAGTCTGCGTCTCTAGCAGACTGCATCATAGCGACAAGCTTTTCCAGCGTGTCTCGCAGGGAGAAAGCTTGCCAGCACAGTGCACGCATCCCGCCCTTGCCCAGAAACATGGATTTGCTGAACACTCCAAAAACACTACTCTTTCCTAGGCAAGCTTCAAACTGCTGTTAGCCATCTGTGCTCTCTGTTTTCGGCTGTCCTGCTCGTTGTAGAAGTGTGCACAGCTCCACCTGACATTCAGTGCACAGCGAATTCAACTGCAAAAAACCAGCAGCTGCTCACTCCCAAACACAAGGCGCTGTCTATGTCCTTGCTTCCCGTGCAATTCAGCACAGCCCTTCTTTTCTGCAGCTGCCATCGAGTTCTCTGCAACTCGGAAGCTCAGGGCACGAACAAGAATTCTCCAGATTCGTCTGCATCAGGACCAAGTCAAAACCCAGAAAGTCGTCCTGGAGCACCTGCCAGAAGCATGCCAGCGGTGAATTGAAATGGCTGGCAGCTGCAGGCACCGTCTTCTAGCAGTGCCAAGGCTGCGCACACAAGCCGGTTTCGTTCTTCGCCTCTCAGAAGCCAACCGCTCTCCCCGGCTGCCGGAGGCGAAGAAGCGGCTACTAGGTGCACCGCTGACGTGAACCGCACTTTTAGGCTGCAACGCGCGGCCTCGGCAGAAAGACGCCGGCAACCGCCGCTTTCCTGCGGACAGCTGCCGAGAGCCGAAGTCTGCGTCTCTAGCCGACTGCATCATAGCGAAAAGCTTTTCCTGCTTGTCTCGCAGGGAGAAAGCTTGCCAGCGCAGTGCACGCATCCCGTCCTTTCCCAGAAATATATATTTGCTGAACACTCCAAAAACACTACTTTGTCCTAGGCAAGCTTCAAACTGCTGTCAGACGTGCGTGCTTTTTGTTTTCTTCTGCCCTGCTCATTGTAGAGGAATGCACAGCTCACCCTGGCATTCAGTGCACAGCGATGTCAATTGCAAAAAAACAACAGCTGCTCACTCGCAAACACAAGGCGCTGTCTATGTCCTTGCTTCCCGAGCAACTCAGCGCAGCCCTTCTTCCCCGCATCTCGGAAGCTCAGGGCACGAACAAGAATTCTCCAGATTCGTCTGCATCAGGACCAAGTCAAAACGCAGGAAAGTCGTCCTGGAGCACCTGCCAGAAGCATGCCAGCGGTGAATTGAAAGGGCTGGCAGCTGCAACCACCGTCCTCTAGCAGTGCCAAGGCAGCGCACACAAGCAAGTTTCGTTCTTCGCCTCTCAGAAGCCAACCGCTCTCCCCGGCTGCCGGAGGCGAAGAAGCGGCTACTAGGTGCACCGCTGATGTGAACCGCACTTGTAGGCTGAAAAGCGCGGCTTCTGCAGAAAGACGCCGGCAACCACCGCTTTCCTGCGGACAGCTGCGGAGAGCCGGAGTCTGCGTCTCTAGCGGACTGCATCATAGCGAAAAGCTTTTCCAGCGTGTCTCACAGGGAGAAAGCTTGCCAGCACAGTGCACGCATCCCGCCCTTGCCCAGAAACATGGATTTGCTGAACACTCCAAAAACACTGCTCTTTCCTAGGCAAGCTTCAAACTGCTGTCAGACATCTGTGCTCTCTGTTTTCTGCTGCCCTGCTCGTTGTAGAAGAGTGCACAGCTCCACCTGACATTCAGTGCACAGCGAAGTCAACTGCAAAAAACCAGCAGCTGCTCACTCCCAAACACAAGGCGCTTTCTATGTCCTTGCTTCCCGAGCAATTCAGCGCAGCCCTTCTTCTATGCATCTGCCATCGAGATCTCTGCAACTCGTAAACTCAGGGTACGAACAAGAATTCTCCTGATTCGTCTGCATCAGGACCAAGTCAAAACGCAGAAAAGTCGTCCTGGAGCACCTGCCAGAAGCATGCCAGCGGTGAATTGAAAGGGCTGGCAGCTGCAACCACCGTCCTCTAGCAGTGCCAAGGCAGCGCACACAAGCAAGTTTCGTTCTTCGCCTCTCAGAAGCCAACCGCTCTCCCCGGCTGCCGGAGGCGAAGAAGCGGCTACTAGGTGCACCGCTGACGTGAACCGCCCTTGTAGGCTGAAAAGCGCGGCTTCTGCAGAAAGACGCCGGCAACCACCGCTTTCATGCGGACAGCTGCGGAGAGCCGGAGTCTGCGTCTCAGGCGGACTGCATCATGGCGAAAAGCTTTTCCAGTGTGTCTCGCAGGGAGAAAGCTTGCCAGCACAGTGCACGCATCCCGCCCTTGCCCAGAAACATATATTTGCTGAACACTCCAAAAACACTGCTCTTTCCTAGGCAAGCTTCAAACTGCTGTCACCCATCTGTGCTCTCTGTTTTCTGCTGCCCTGCTCGTGGTAGAAGAGTGCACAGCTCCACCTGACATTCAGTGCACAGCGAAGTCAACTGCAAAAAACCAGCAGCTGCTCACTCCCAAACACAAGGCGCTGTCTATGTCCTTGCTTCCCGAGCAATTCAGCACAGCCCTTCTTCTCTGCAGCTGCCATCGAGATCTCAGCAACTTGTAAACGCAGGGTACGAACAAGAATTCTCCAGATTCGTCTGCATCAGGACCAAGTCAAAACGCAGGAAAGTCGTCCTGGAGCACCTGCCAGAAGCATGCCAGCGGTGAATTGAAATGGCTGGCAGCTGCAGGCACCGTCCTCTAGCAGTGCCAAGGCTGCGCACACAAGCCAGTTTCGTTCTTCGCCTCTCAGAAGCCAACCGCTCTCCCCGGCTGCCGGAGGCGAAGAAGCGGCTACTAGGTGCACCGCTGACGTGAACCGCACTTGTAGGCCGCAAAGCGCGGCTTCGGCAGAAAGACGCCGGCAACCACCGCTTCCCTGCGGACAGCTGCGGAGAGCCGAAGTCTGCGTCTCTAGCAGACTGCATCATAGCGAAAAGCTTTTCCAGCGTGTCTCGCAGGGAGAAAGCTTGCCAGCACAGTGCACGCACCCCGCCCTTGCCCAGAAACATGGATTTGCTGAACACTCCAAAAACACTACTTTGTCCTAGGCAAGCTTCAAACTGCTGTCAGACGTGCGTGCTCTTTGTTTTCTGCTGCCCTGCTCGTTGTAGAGGAATGCACAGCTCACCCTGGCATTCAGTGCACAGCGATGTCAATTGCAAAAAACCAGCATCTGCTCACTCGCAAACACAAGGCGCTGTCTATGTTCTTGCTTCCCGAGCAACTCAGCGCAGCCCTTCTTCCCCGCATCTCGGAAGCTCAGGGCACGAACAAGAATTCTCCAGATTCGTCTGCATCAGGACCAAGTCAAAACTCAAAAAAGTCGTCCTGGAGCACCTGCCACAAGCATGCCATAGGTGAATTGAAAGGGCTGGCAGCTGCAGCCACCGTCCTCTAGCAGTGCCAAGGCAGCGCACACAAGCCGGTTTCGTTCTTCGCCTCTCAGAAGCCAACCGCTCTCCCCGGCTGCCGGAGGCGAAGAAGCGGCTACTAGGTGCACCGCTGACGTGAACCGCACTTGTAGGCTACAACGCGCGGCTTCGGCAGACAGATGCCGGCAACCGTCGCTTTCCTGCGGACAGCTGCGGCGAGCCGAAGTCTGCGTCTCAAGCGGACTGCATCATAGCGAAAAGCTTTTCCAGCGTGTCTCGCAGGATGAAAGCTTGCCAGCACAGTGCACGCATCCCGCCCTTGCCCAGAAACATATATTTGCTGAACACTCCAAAAACATTACTCTTTCCTAGGCAAGCTTCAAACTGCTGTCAGATGTCCGTGCTCTCTGTTTTCTGCTGCCCTGCTCGTTGTAGAGGAGTGCACAGCTCACCCTGGCATTCAGTGCACAGCGAAGTCAACTGCAAAAAACCAGCAGCTGCTCACTCCCAAACACAAGGCGCTGTCTATGTCCTTGCTTCCCGAGCAATTCAGCACAGCCCTTCTTCTCTGCAGCTGCCATCGAGATCTCTGCAACTTGTAAACGCATGGTACGAACAAGAATTCTCCAGATTCGTCTGCATCAGGACCAAGTCAAAACGCAGGAAAGTCGTCCTGGAGCACCTGCCAGAAGCATGCCAGCGGTGAATTGAAAGGGCTGGCAGCTGCAACCACCGTCCTCTAGCAGTGCCAAGGCTGCGCACACAAGCCAGTTTCGTTCTTCGCCTCTCAGAAGCCAACCGCTCTCCCCGGCTGCCGGAGGCGAAGAAGCGGCTACTAGGTGCACCGCCGACGTGAACCGCACTTGTAGGCCGCAAAGCGCGGCTTCGGCAGAAAGACGCCGGCAACCACTGCTTCCCTGCGGACAGCTGCGGAGAGCCGAAGTCTGCGTCTCTAGCAGACTGCATCATAGCGACAAGCTTTTCCAGCGTGTCTCGCAGGGAGAAAGCTTGCCAGCACAGTGCACGCATCCCGCCCTTTCCCAGAAACATGGATCTGCTGAACACTCCAAAAACACTGCTCTTTCCTAGGCAAGCTTCAAACTGCTGTCAGACATCTGTGCTCTCTGTTTTCTGCTGCCCTGCTCGTGGTAGAAGAGTGCACAGCTCCACCTGACATTCAGTGCACAGCGAAGTCAACTGCAAAAAACCAGCAGCTGCTCACTCCCAAACACAAGGCGCTGTCTATGTCCTTCCTTCCCGAGCAATTCAGCACAGCCCTTCTTTTCTGCAGCTGCCATCGAGTTCTCTGCAACTCGGAAGCTCAGGGCACGAACAAGAATTCTCCAGATTCATCTGCATCAGGACCAAGTCAAAACGCAGGAAAGTCGTCCTGGAGCACCTGCCAGAAGCATGCCAGCGGTGAATTGAAATGGCTGGCAGCTGCAACCACCGTCCTCTAGCAGTGCCAAGGCAGCGCACACAAGCAAGTTTCGTTCTTCGCCTCTCAGAAGCCAACCGCTCTCCCCGGCTGCCGGAGGCGAAGAAGCGGCTACTAGGTGCACCGCTGACGTGAACCGCACTTGTAGGCTGAAAAGCGCGGCTTCTGCAGAAAGACGCCGGCAACCACCGCTTTCCTGCGGACAGCTGCGGAGAGCCGGAGTCTGTGTCTCTAGCTGACTGCATTATAGCGAAAAGCTTTTCCAGCATGTCTCGCAGGGAGAAAGCTTGCCACCACAGTGCACGCATCCCGCCCTTGCCCATAAACATGGATTTGCTGAACACTCCAAAAACACTACTCTTTCCTAGGCAAGCTTCAAACTGCTGTTAGCCATCTGTGCTCTCTGTTTTCGGCTGTCCTGCTCGTTGTAGAAGTGTGCACAGCTCCACCTGACATTCAGTGCACAGCGAAGTCAACTGCAAAAAACCAGCAGCTGCTCACTCCCAAACACAAGGCGCTGTCTATGTCCTTGCTTCCCGAGCAATTCAGCACAGCCCTTCTTCTCTGCAGCTGCCATCGAGATATCTGCAACTTGTAAACGCATGGTACGAACAAGAATTCTACAGATTCGTCTGCATCAGGACCAAGTCAAAACGCAGGAAAGTCGTCCTGGAGCACCTGCCAGAAGCATGCCAGCGGTGAATTGAAAGGGCTGGCAGCTGCAACCACCGTCCTCTAGCAGTGCCAAGGCTGCGCACACAAGCCAGTTTCGTTCTTCGCCTCTCAGAAGCCAACCGCTCTCCCCGGCTGCCGGAGGCGAAGAAGCGGCTACTAGGTGCACCGCTGACGTGAACCGCACTTGTAGGCCGCAAAGCGCGGCTTCGGCAGAAAGACGCCGGCAACCACCGCTTCCCTGCGGACAGCTGCGGAGAGCCGAAGTCTGCGTCTCTAGCAGACTGCATCATAGCGACAAGCTTTTCCAGCGTGTCTCGCAGGGAGAAAGCTTGCCAGCACAGTGCACGCATCCCGCCCTTGCCCAGAAACATGGATCTGCTGAACACTCCAAAAACACTGCTCTTTCCTAGGCAAGCTTCAAACTGCTGTCAGCCATCTGTGCTCTCTGTTTTCTGCTGCCCTGCTCGTGGTAGAAGAGTGCACAGCTCCACCTGACATTCAGTGCACAGCGAATTCAACTGCAAAAAACTAGCAGCTGCTCACTCCCAAACACAAGGCGCTGTCTATGTCCTTGCTTCCCGTGCAATTCAGCACAGCCCTTCTTTTCTGCAGCTGCCATCGAGTTCTCTGCAACTCGGAAGCTCAGGGCACGAACAAGAATTCTCCAGATTCGTCTGCATCAGGACCAAGTCAAAACCCAGAAAGTCGTCCTGGAGCACCTGCCAGAAGCATGCCAGCGGTGAATTGAAATGGCTGGCAGCTGCAGGCACCGTCTTCTAGCAGTGCCAAGGCTGCGCACACAAGCCGGTTTCGTTCTTCGCCTCTCAGAAGCCAACCGCTCTCCCCGGCTGCCGGAGGCGAAGAAGCGGCTACTAGGTGCACCGCTGACGTGAACCGCACTTGTAGGCTGCAACGCGCGGCCTCGGCAGAAAGACGCCGGCAACCGCCGCTTTCCTGCGGACAGCTGCCGAGAGCCGAAGTCTGCGTCTCTAGCCGACTGCATCATAGCGAAAAGCTTTTCCTGCTTGTCTCGCAGGGAGAAAGCTTGCCAGCGCAGTGCACGCATCCCGTCCTTTCCCAGAAATATATATTTGCTGAACACTCCAAAAACACTACTTTGTCCTAGGCAAGCTTCAAACTGCTGTCAGACGTGCGTGCTTTTTGTTTTCTTCTGCCCTGCTCGTTGTAGAGGAATGCACAGCTCACCCTGGCATTCAGTGCACAGCGATGTCAATTGCAAAAAAACAACAGCTGCTCACTCGCAAACACAAGGCGCTGTCTATGTCCTTGCTTCCCGAGCAACTCAGCGCAGCCCTTCTTCCCCGCATCTCGGAAGCTCAGGGCACGAACAAGAATTCTCCAGATTCGTCTGCATCAGGACCAAGTCAAAACGCAGGAAAGTCGTCCTGGAGCACCTGCCAGAAGCATGCCAGCGGTGAATTGAAAGGGCTGGCAGCTGCAACCACCGTCCTCTAGCAGTGCCAAGGCAGCGCACACAAGCAAGTTTCGTTCTTCGCCTCTCAGAAGCCAACCGCTCTCCCCGGCTGCCGGAGGCGAAGAAGCGGCTACTAGGTGCACCGCTGATGTGAACCGCACTTGTAGGCTGAAAAGCGCGGCTTCTGCAGAAAGACGCCGGCAACCACCGCTTTCCTGCGGACAGCTGCGGATAGCCGGAGTCTGCGTCTCTAGCGGACTGCATCATAGCGAAAAGCTTTTCCAGCGTGTCTCGCAGGGAGAAAGCTTGCCAGCACAGTGCACGCATCCCGCCCTTGCCCAGAAACATGGATTTGCTGAACACTCCAAAAACACTGCTCTTTCCTAGGCAAGCTTCAAACTGCTGTCAGACATCTGTGCTCTCTGTTTTCTGCTGCCCTGCTCGTTGTAGAGGAGTGCACAGCTCACCCTGGCATTCAGTGCACAGCGAAGTCAACTGCAAAAAACCAGCAGCTGCTCACTCCCAAACACAAGGCGCTGTCTATGTCCTTGCTTCCCGAGCAATTCAGCACAGCCCTTCTTCTCTGCAGCTGCCATCGAGATCTCTGCAACTTGTAAACGCATGGTACGAACAAGAATTCTCCAGATTCGTCTGCATCAGGACCAAGTCAAAACCCAGAAAGTCGTCCTGGAGCACCTGCCAGAAGCATGCCAGCGGTGAATTGAAAGGGCTGGCAGCTGCAACCACCGTCCTCTAGCAGTGCCAAGGCTGCGCACACAAGCCAGTTTCGTTCTTCGCCTCTCAGAAGCCAACCGCTCTCCCCGGCTGCCGGAGGCGAAGAAGCGGCTACTAGGTGCACCGCTGACGTGAACCGCACTTGTAGGCCGCAAAGCGCGGCTTCGGCAGAAAGACGCCGGCAACCACCGCTTCCCTGCGGACAGCTGCGGAGAGCCGAAGTCTGCGTCTCTAGCAGACTGCATCATAGCGACAAGCTTTTCCAGCGTGTCTCGCAGGCAGAAAGCTTGCCAGCACAGTGCACGCATCCCGCCCTTGCCCAGAAACATGGATCTGCTGAACACTCCAAAAACACTGCTCTTTCCTAGGCAAGCTTCAAACTGCTGTCAGCCATCTGTGCTCTCTGTTTTCTGCTGCCCTGCTCGTGGTAGAAGAGTGCACAGCTCCACCTGACATTCAGTGCACAGCGAATTCAACTGCAAAAAACCAGCAGCTGCTCACTCCCAAACACAAGGCGCTTTCTATGTCCTTGCTTCCCGAACAATTCTGCACAGCCCTTCTTTTCTGCAGCTGCCATCGAGTTCTCTGCAACTCGGAAGCTCAGGGCACGAACAAGAATTCTCCAGATTCGTCTGCATCAGGACCAAGTCAAAACCCAGAAAGTCGTCCTGGAGCACCTGCCAGAAGCATGCCAGCGGTGAATTGAAATGGCTGGCAGCTGCAGGCACCGTCTTCTAGCAGTGCCAAGGCTGCGCACACAAGCCGGTTTCGTTCTTCGCCTCTCAGAAGCCAACCGCTCTCCCCGGCTGCCGGAGGCGAAGAAGCGGCTACTAGGTGCACCGCTGACGTGAACCGCACTTGTAGGCTGCAACGCGCGGCCTCGGCAGAAAGACGCCGGCAACCGCCGCTTTCCTGCGGACAGCTGCCGAGAGCCGAAGTCTGCGTCTCTAGCCGACTGCATCATAGTGAAAAGCTTTTCCTGCGTGTCTCGCAGGGAGAAAGCTTGCCAGCGCAGTGCACGCATCCCGTCCTTTCCCAGAAATATATATTTGCTGAACACTCCAAAAACACTACTTTGTCCTAGGCAAGCTTCAAACTGCTGTCAGACGTGCGTGCTCCTTGTTTTCTGCTGCCCTGCTCGTTGTAGAGGAATGCACAGCTCACCCTGGCATTCAGTGCACAGCGATGTCAATTGCAAAAAACCAGCATCTGCTCACTCGCAAACACAAGGCGCTGTCTATGTTCTTGCTTCCCGAGCAACTCAGCGCAGCCCTTCTTCCCCGCATCTCGGAAGCTCAGGGCACGAACAAGAATTCTCCAGATTCGTCTGCATCAGGACCAAGTCAAAACTCAAAAAAGTCGTCCTGGAGCACCTGCCACAAGCATGCCATAGGTGAATTGAAAGGGCTGGCAGCTGCAGCCACCGTCCTCTAGCAGTGCCAAGGCAGCGCACACAAGCCGGTTTCGTTCTTCGCCTCTCAGAAGCCAACCGCTCTCCCCGGCTGCCGGAGGCGAAGAAGCGGCTACTAGGTGCACCGCTGACGTGAACCGCACTTGTAGGCTACAACGCGCGGCTTCGGCAGACAGATGCCGGCAACCGTCGCTTTCCTGCGGACAGCTGCGGCGAGCCGAAGTCTGCGTCTCAAGCGGACTGCATCATAGCGAAAAGCTTTTCCAGCGTGTCTCGCAGGATGAAAGCTTGCCAGCACAGTGCACGCATCCCGCCCTTGCCCAGAAACATATATTTGCTGAACACTCCAAAAACATTACTCTTTCCTAGGCAAGCTTCAAACTGCTGTCAGATGTCCGTGCTCTCTGTTTTCTGCTGCCCTGCTCGTTGTAGAGGAGTGCACAGCTCACCCTGGCATTCAGTGCACAGCGAAGTCAACTGCAAAAAACCAGCAGCTGCTCACTCCCAAACACAAGGCGCTGTCTATGTCCTTGCTTCCCGAGCAATTCAGCACAGCCCTTCTTCTCTGCAGCTGCCATCGAGATCTCTGCAACTTGTAAACGCATGGTACGAACAAGAATTCTCCAGATTCGTCTGCATCAGGACCAAGTCAAAACGCAGGAAAGTCGTCCTGGAGCACCTGCCAGAAGCATGCCAGCGGTGAATTGAAAGGGCTGGCAGCTGCAACCACCGTCCTCTAGCAGTGCCAAGGCTGCGCACACAAGCCAGTTTCGTTCTTCGCCTCTCAGAAGCCAACCGCTCTCCCCGGCTGCCGGAGGCGAAGAAGCGGCTACTAGGTGCACCGCCGACGTGAACCGCACTTGTAGGCCGCAAAGCGCGGCTTCGGCAGAAAGACGCCGGCAACCACTGCTTCCCTGCGGACAGCTGCGGAGAGCCGAAGTCTGCGTCTCTAGCAGACTGCATCATAGCGACAAGCTTTTCCAGCGTGTCTCGCAGGGAGAAAGCTTGCCAGCACAGTGCACGCATCCCGCCCTTTCCCAGAAACATGGATCTGCTGAACACTCCAAAAACACTGCTCTTTCCTAGGCAAGCTTCAAACTGCTGTCAGACATCTGTGCTCTCTGTTTTCTGCTGCCCTGCTCGTGGTAGAAGAGTGCACAGCTCCACCTGACATTCAGTGCACAGCGAAGTCAACTGCAAAAAACCAGCAGCTGCTCACTCCCAAACACAAGGCGCTGTCTATGTCCTTCCTTCCCGAGCAATTCAGCACAGCCCTTCTTTTCTGCAGCTGCCATCGAGTTCTCTGCAACTCGGAAGCTCAGGGCACGAACAAGAATTCTCCAGATTCATCTGCATCAGGACCAAGTCAAAACGCAGGAAAGTCGTCCTGGAGCACCTGCCAGAAGCATGCCAGCGGTGAATTGAAATGGCTGGCAGCTGCAACCACCGTCCTCTAGCAGTGCCAAGGCAGCGCACACAAGCAAGTTTCGTTCTTCGCCTCTCAGAAGCCAACCGCTCTCCCCGGCTGCCGGAGGCGAAGAAGCGGCTACTAGGTGCACCGCTGACGTGAACCGCACTTGTAGGCTGAAAAGCGCGGCTTCTGCAGAAAGACGCCGGCAACCACCGCTTTCCTGCGGACAGCTGCGGAGAGCCGGAGTCTGTGTCTCTAGCTGACTGCATTATAGCGAAAAGCTTTTCCAGCGTGTCTCGCAGGGAGAAAGCTTGCCAGCACAGTGCACGCACCCCGCCCTTGCCCATAAACATGGATTTGCTGAACACTCCAAAAACACTACTCTTTCCTAGGCAAGCTTCAAACTGCTGTTAGCCATCTGTGCTCTCTGTTTTCGGCTGTCCTGCTCGTTGTAGAAGTGTGCACAGCTCCACCTGACATTCAGTGCACAGCGAAGTCAACTGCAAAAAACCAGCAGCTGCTCACTCCCAAACACAAGGCGCTGTCTATGTCCTTGCTTCCCGAGCAATTCAGCACAGCCCTTCTTCTCTGCAGCTGCCATCGAGATATCTGCAACTTGTAAAAGCATGGTACGAACAAGAATTCTACAGATTCGTCTGCATCAGGACCAAGTCAAAACGCAGGAAAGTCGTCCTGGAGCACCTGCCAGAAGCATGCCAGCGGTGAATTGAAAGGGCTGGCAGCTGCAACCACCGTCCTCTAGCAGTGCCAAGGCTGCGCACACAAGCCAGTTTCGTTCTTCGCCTCTCAGAAGCCAACCGCTCTCCCCGGCTGCCGGAGGCGAAGAAGCGGCTACTAGGTGCACCGCTGACGTGAACCGCACTTGTAGGCCGCAAAGCGCGGCTTCGGCAGAAAGACGCCGGCAACCACCGCTTCCCTGCGGACAGCTGCGGAGAGCCGAAGTCTGCGTCTCTAGCAGACTGCATCATAGCGACAAGCTTTTCCAGCGTGTCTCGCAGGGAGAAAGCTTGCCAGCACAGTGCACGCATCCCGCCCTTGCCCAGAAACATGGATCTGCTGAACACTCCAAAAACACTGCTCTTTCCTAGGCAAGCTTCAAACTGCTGTCAGCCATCTGTGCTCTCTGTTTTCTGCTGCCCTGCTCGTGGTAGAAGAGTGCACAGCTCCACCTGACATTCAGTGCACAGCGAATTCAACTGCAAAAAACCAGCAGCTGCTCACTCCCAAACACAAGGCGCTGTCTATGTCCTTTTTTCCCGAGCAATTCAGCACAGCCCTTCTTTTCTGCAGCTGCCATCGAGTTCTCTGCAACTCGGAAGCTCAGGGCACGAACAAGAATTCTCCAGATTCGTCTGCATCAGGACCAAGTCAAAACCCAGAAAGTCGTCCTGGAGCACCTGCCAGAAGCATGCCAGCGGTGAATTGAAATGGCTGGCAGCTGCAGGCACCGTCTTCTAGCAGTGCCAAGGCTGCGCACACAAGCCGGTTTCGTTCTTCGCCTCTCAGAAGCCAACCGCTCTCCCCGGCTGCCGGAGGCGAAGAAGCGGCTACTAGGTGCACCGCTGACGTGAACCGCACTTGTAGGCTGCAACGCGCGGCCTCGGCAGAAAGACGCCGGCAACCGCCGCTTTCCTGCGGACAGCTGCCGAGAGCCGAAGTCTGCGTCTCTAGCCGACTGCATCATAGCGAAAAGCTTTTCCTGCTTGTCTCGCAGGGAGAAAGCTTGCCAGCGCAGTGCACGCATCCCGTCCTTTCCCAGAAATATATATTTGCTGAACACTCCAAAAACATTACTTTGTCCTAGGCAAGCTTCAAACTGCTGTCAGACGTGCGTGCTTTTTGTTTTCTTCTGCCCTGCTCGTTGTAGAGGAATGCACAGCTCACCCTGGCATTCAGTGCACAGCGATGTCAATTGCAAAAAAACAACAGCTGCTCACTCGCAAACACAAGGCGCTGTCTATGTCCTTGCTTCCCGAGCAACTCAGCGCAGCCCTTCTTCCCCGCATCTCGGAAGCTCAGGGCACGAACAAGAATTCTCCAGATTCGTCTGCATCAGGACCAAGTCAAAACGCAGGAAAGTCGTCCTGGAGCACCTGCCAGAAGCATGCCAGCGGTGAATTGAAAGGGCTGGCAGCTGCAACCACCGTCCTCTAGCAGTGCCAAGGCAGCGCACACAAGCAAGTTTCGTTCTTCGCCTCTCAGAAGCCAACCGCTCTCCCCGGCTGCCGGAGGCGAAGAAGCGGCTACTAGGTGCACCGCTGATGTGAACCGCACTTGTAGGCTGAAAAGCGCGGCTTCTGCAGAAAGACGCCGGCAACCACCGCTTTCCTGCGGACAGCTGCGGAGAGCCGGAGTCTGCGTCTCTAGCGGACTGCATCATAGCGAAAAGCTTTTCCAGCGTGTCTCGCAGGGAGAAAGCTTGCCAGCACAGTGCACGCATCCCGCCCTTGCCCAGAAACATGGATTTGCTGAACACTCCAAAAACACTGCTCTTTCCTAGGCAAGCTTCAAACTGCTGTCAGACATCTGTGCTCTCTGTTTTCTGCTGCCCTGCTCGTTGTAGAAGAGTGCACAGCTCCACCTGACATTCAGTGCACAGCGAAGTCAACTGCAAAAAACCAGCAGCTGCTCACTCCCAAACACAAGGCGCTTTCTATGTCCTTGCTTCCCGAGCAATTCAGCGCAGCCCTTCTTCTCTGCATCTGCCATCGAGATCTCTGCAACTCGTAAACTCAGGGTACGAACAAGAATTCTCCTGATTCGTCTGCATCAGGACCAAGTCAAAACGCAGAAAAGTCGTCCTGGAGCACCTGCCAGAAGCATGCCAGCGGTGAATTGAAAGGGCTGGCAGCTGCAACCACCGTCCTCTAGCAGTGCCAAGGCAGCGCACACAAGCAAGTTTCGTTCTTCGCCTCTCAGAAGCCAACCGCTCTCCCCGGCTGCCGGAGGCGAAGAAGCGGCTACTAGGTGCACCGCTGACGTGAACCGCACTTGTAGGCTGAAAAGCGCGGCTTCTGCAGAAAGACGCCGGCAACCACCGCTTTCATGCAGACAGCTGCGGAGAGCCGGAGTCTGCGTCTCAGGCGGACTGCATCATGGCGACAAGCTTTTCCAGTTTGTTCTCGCAGGGAGAAAGCTTGCCAGCACAGTGCACGCATCCCGCCCTTGCACAGAAACATATATTTGCTGAACACTCCAAAAACACTGCTCTTTCCTAGGCAAGCTTCAAACTGCTGTCAGCCATCTGTGCTCTCTGTTTTCTGCTGCCCTGCTCGTGGTAGAAGAGTGCACAGCTCCACCTGACATTCAGTGCACAGCGAAGTCAACTGCAAAAAACCAGCAGCTGCTCACTCCCAAACACAAGGCGCTGTCTATGTCCTTGCTTCCCGAGCAACTCAGCACAGCCCTTCTTCTCTGCATCTTGGAAGCTCAGGGCACAAACAAGAATTCTCCAGATTCGTCTGCATCAGGACCAAGTCAAAACGCAGAAAAGTCGTCCTGGAGCACCTGCCAGAAGCATGCCAGCGGTGAATTGAAAGGGCTGGCAGCTGCAACCACCGTCCTCTAGCAGTGCCAAGGCTGCGCACACGAGCCGGTTTCGTTCTGCGCCTCTCAGAAGCCAACCGCTCTCCCCGGCTGCCGGAGGCGAAGAAGCGGCTACTAGGTGCACCGCTGACGTGAACCGCACTTGTAGGCTGAAAAGCGCGGCTTCTGCAGAAAGACGCCGGCAACCACCGCTTTCCTGCGGACAGCTGCGGAGAGCCGGAGTCTGCGTCCCAAGCGGACTGCATCATGGCGAAAAGCTTTTCCAGCGTTTATCGCAGGATGAAAGCTTGCCAGCACAGTGCACGCATCCCGCCCTTGCCCAGAAACATATATTTGCTGAACACTCCAAAAACATTACTCTTTCCTAGGCAAGCTTCAAACTGCTGTCAGATGTCCGTGCTCTCTGTTTTCTGCTGCCCTGCTCTTTGTAGAGGAGTGCACAGCTCACCCTGGCATTCAGTGCACAGCGAAGTCAACTGCAAAAAACCAGCAGCTGCTCACTCCCAAACACAAGGCGCTGTCTATGTCCTTGCTTCCCGAGCAATTCTGCACAGCCCTTCTTTTCTGCAGCTGCCATTGAGTTCTCTGCAACTCGGAAGCTCAGGGCACGAACAAGAATTCTCCAGATTCGTCTGCATCAGGACCAAGTCAAAACCCAGAAAGTCGTCCTGGAGCACCTGCCAGAAGCATGCCAGCGGTGAATTGAAATGGCTGGCAGCTGCAGGCACCGTCTTCTAGCAGTGCCAAGGCTGCGCACACAAGCCGGTTTCGTTCTTCGCCTCTCAGAAGCCAACCGCTCTCCCCGGCTGCCGGAGGCGAAGAAGCGGCTACTAGGTGCACCGCTGACGTGAACCGCACTTGTAGGCTGCAACGCGCGGCCTCGGCAGAAAGACGCCGGCAACCGCCGCTTTCCTGCGGACAGCTGCCGAGAGCCGAAGTCTGCGTCTCTAGCCGACTGCATCATAGCGAAAAGCTTTTCCTGCGTGTCTCGCAGGGAGAAAGCTTGCCAGCGCAGTGCACGCATCCCGTCCTTTCCCAGAAATATATATTTGCTGAACACTCCAAAAACACTACTTTGTCCTAGTCAAGCTTCAAACTGCTGTCAGACGTGCGTGCTTTTTGTTTTCTTCTGCCCTGCTCGTTGTAGAGGAATGCACAGCTCACCCTGGCATTCAGTGCACAGCGATGTCAATTGCAAAAAAACAACAGCTGCTCACTCGCAAACACAAGGCGCTGTCTATGTCCTTGCTTCCCGAGCAACTCAGCGCAGCCCTTCTTCCCCGCATCTCGGAAGCTCAGGGCACGAACAAGAATTCTCCAGATTCGTCTGCATCAGGACCAAGTCAAAACGTAGGAAAGTCGTCCTGGAGCACCTGCCAGAAGCATGCCAGCGGTGAATTGAAAGGGCTGGCAGCTGCAACCACCGTCCTCTAGCAGTGCCAAGGCAGCGCACACAAGCAAGTTTCGTTCTTCGCCTCTCAGAAGCCAACCGCTCTCCCCGGCTGCCGGAGGCGAAGAAGCGGCTACTAGGTGCACCGCTGATGTGAACCGCACTTGTAGGCTGAAAAGCGCGGCTTCTGCAGAAAGACGCCGGCAACCACCACTTTCCTGCGGACAGCTGCGGCTAGCCGGAGTCTGCGTCTCTAGCGGACTGCATCATAGCGAAAAGCTTTTCCAGCGTGTCTCGCAGGGAGAAAGCTTGCCACCACAGTGCACGCATCCCGCCCTTGCCCAGAAACATGGATTTGCTGAACACTCCAAAAACACTGCTCTTTACTAGGCAAGCTTCAAACTGCTGTCAGACATCTGTGCTCTCTGTTTTCTGCTGCCCTGCTCGTTGTAGAAGAGTGCACAGCTCCACCTGACATTCAGTGCACAGCGAAGTCAACTGCAAAAAACCAGCAGCTGCTCACTCCCAAACACAAGGCGCTGTCTATGTCCTTGCTTCCCGAGCAATTCAGCACAGCCCTTCTCTGCAGCTGCCATCGAGATATCTGCAACTTGTAAAGGCATGGTACGAACAAGAATTCTACAGATTCGTCTGCATCAGGACCAAGTCAAAACGCAGGAAAGTCGTCCTGGAGCACCTGCCAGAAGCATGCCAGCGGTGAATTGAAAGGGCTGGCAGCTGCAACCACCGTCCTCTAGCAGTGCCAAGGCTGCGCACACAAGCCAGTTTCGTTCTTCGCCTCTCAGAAGCCAACCGCTCTCCCCGGCTGCCGGAGGCGAAGAAGCGGCTACTAGGTGCACCGCTGACGTGAACCGCACTTGTAGGCCGCAAAGCGCGGCTTCAGCAGAAAGACGCCGGCAACCACCGCTTCCCTGCGGACAGCTGCGGAGAGCCGAAGTCTGCGTCTCTAGCAGACTGCATCATAGCGACAAGCTTTTCCAGCGTGTCTCGCAGGGAGAAAGCTTGCCAGCACAGTGCACGCATCCCGCCCTTGCCCAGAAACATGGATTTGCTGAACACTCCAAAAACACTACTCTTTCCTAGGCAAGCTTCAAACTGCTGTTAGCCATCTGTGCTCTCTGTTTTCGGCTGTCCTGCTCGTTGTAGAAGTGTGCACAGCTCCACCTGACATTCAGTGCACAGCGAATTCAACTGCAAAAAACCAGCAGCTGCTCACTCCCAAACACAAGGCGCTGTCTATGTCCTTGCTTCCCGTGCAATTCAGCACAGCCCTTCTTTTCTGCAGCTGCCATCGAGTTCTCTGCAACTCGGAAGCTCAGGGCACGAACAAGAATTCTCCAGATTCGTCTGCATCAGGACCAAGTCAAAACCCAGAAAGTCGTCCTGGAGCACCTGCCAGAAGCATGCCAGCGGTGAATTGAAATGGCTGGCAGCTGCAGGCACCGTCTTCTAGCAGTGCCAAGGCTGCGCACACAAGCCGGTTTCGTTCTTCGCCTCTCAGAAGCCAACCGCTCTCCCCGGCTGCCGGAGGCGAAGAAGCGGCTACTAGGTGCACCGCTGACGTGAACCGCACTTTTAGGCTGCAACGCGCGGCCTCGGCAGAAAGACGCCGGCAACCGCCGCTTTCCTGCGGACAGCTGCCGAGAGCCGAAGTCTGCGTCTCTAGCCGACTGCATCATAGCGAAAAGCTTTTCCTGCTTGTCTCGCAGGGAGAAAGCTTGCCAGCGCAGTGCACGCATCCCGTCCTTTCCCAGAAATATATATTTGCTGAACACTCCAAAAACACTACTTTGTCCTAGGCAAGCTTCAAACTGCTGTCAGACGTGCGTGCTTTTTGTTTTCTTCTGCCCTGCTCATTGTAGAGGAATGCACAGCTCACCCTGGCATTCAGTGCACAGCGATGTCAATTGCAAAAAAACAACAGCTGCTCACTCGCAAACACAAGGCGCTGTCTATGTCCTTGCTTCCCGAGCAACTCAGCGCAGCCCTTCTTCCCCGCATCTCGGAAGCTCAGGGCACGAACAAGAATTCTCCAGATTCGTCTGCATCAGGACCAAGTCAAAACGCAGGAAAGTCGTCCTGGAGCACCTGCCAGAAGCATGCCAGCGGTGAATTGAAAG